>NC_061102.1:1009658-1022158 GCF_015104395.2 Macrobrachium nipponense | reverse complement strand
CTCATCGAGGAAAATAAAAACCCCAGACAAAGAACGAAGTTTTTCTCTTTTATAAACACTGAATATTCCCTTCATATGCATTTTTTCTTTACTGTAATTGCTTACATAATTTCTCTTGCAAAGAATTTTTTTTTTCTTTTTTTGGTACCTCGAATGAGTTGGTGCACTTTCAACCGAGACTTCTGGTGGCCATTTTTTGTTTTCTAGAAGTCTCCCATTTCATTTTAATGCTCTGCCAGAGAGACCGTTTTTTAGCCATTGTGTTTAAAAAGCCTACACACTGTTACGATCTTTTGATCTTTGAAATTCATAAATGGGACGAGAGGGAGGGGGAGAGTCCTTCTCTTCATGGAGCGAGGATTCCACAGTGCCTCCTCGTCAGGAACTTTGAGTCTAACCTTCAATTTGGTTCATTCAGTCTTAATTCACTCAAATTTCCGTATTAACCGATGCGTATGTGTGTTTTGTTTCCAGTAATCGTTCTGGGAATTTATTCCATGAGCAGTTTATTGTAAGGGGGAAAATATGTATATATATATATATATATATCTATATATATATCTATATATATGTATATATATATATATATATATATATATATATATATATATATATATATTATATATATATATATAATATATATCTATATATATATCTATATATATATGTGTGTATATATATATATATATATATATATATATATATATATATATATATATATATATATATATATATATGTATATATATATGTATATATATATATAATATATATATATATATATATAATAGAATAACTTGATTACGAAGTATATAAAACGTGATGCTATGTATAAATAAAGCTTTTTTAGCCACGAAGGAAAAAATGAAAAAGCGAGATAGCCAAGTACTTTCGGTCCGGTTCGGACCCTTTTCTGAGGCAAAGTACTTGTCTATCTCGCTCTTTCATTTTTTCCTTCATGGTAAAAAAAACCTTTATATATATATATATATATATATATATATATTATATATATATATATATATATATATATATATATATACATATATACGTATATATATATATATATATATATATATATATATATATATATATATATAGTATATATATATAGGTACATAGGTATATATATGTATATATATTCCTCTTACAATAATCTGTTCGTGGAATAAATTCCCACAAAATTGACTGAAAACAATGCGCACTTGCGTATGCGCTAATACGGAAATTGGAGTGAATTCAGGCTGAATGAACCAAACCGAACTAATATGGAAACGGTTCAATCACAGCAAATCAAAAACGAAATGTGTTTCGCAGGACGAAAGAGCTGATGGGAATTAATCCTCATAGTGCTTACCGAGGTGTCTAGACAGAGCTTAATCGTCAGGAACAAAATATAAATACAAAAAACGGTCGTTGGTGAATGAAAACTGATTCTGGGTAAAATACCAAAAGTTAAAAATAACCTAAGGAGATCTGTTTATTCCACGACACGAATCAGTTCCTATTTTTAGCATCCTTTTTTGGGCAAGTATATTTAATAATCATTAAGAAATTTAAAAAATGTATATATTCCTAAGCTATTAAAAATTAAAACCGCAGATCTATTTATAATCTATTAAGGAATTAAAAAAGCAAATATATTTATAAACAATAAAAAAAAATAAAACAGTAGATATATTCATGAATGATCAAATAATTATAAAAGCAAGTGTATTTTACTGTTAAGAAAGTTATATTTATAAACTATTAAGGAATTAAAAAAGCAGATGCATTTATAAACTATTAAGGAATTAAAAAAGTAAATATATTTAAAAAATATTAAGTCATTAAAAAACCGTATATGATTAAAAACTACCAAGGAATTAAAACAGCAAATATACTGATAATCTATCAATGAATTAAAAAAAACTGATATATTAATAAACCATTAAGGAATTAAAACAAATATATATTCATAAATGATCAAGGAATTAAAACCGATATATTTATAAACTGTAAAAAGTATTAAAAAGAGCAGATATAACCATAAACTATTCAGGAATTAAAAAGGCAAATATATTCATAAATGATCAAGGAATTATAAAAGGAAACCTATTGCTTTGTATTATTGAGAATCACTTTTGGATCGAGATAAGAAAGACCAAAAAAAAAACGAGTTCAAATTATTATCTTACAAACAAACCATGATTATTACGTTACACTTTAAGTGATTTAATTCAGAGCTGGTTTTCGCTCAACTGGAATGTGTAAAATAAATCCATAATTGTATTTCCATTAGCAGAATAAGATTAATGCAATTGCAAAGCATTTGCCAGCATTACATGGCCGGAATTACAGTATGCAAATGCATAAACAGACTCACATAGAGCTCAAAAGCTAAAAAATAACTGTATAACAATTAAAAAAAATATTAGTTTGGAATGTACAAGAACATCATTTTCGCAACTCTTATAGTTCTAGGTGAGAAATTATTATAGCCATTAGCAATTAATGCATTTTAACACGAGTATTTCAATCTTTTGTACTCGTGCAAATTTTCCGATCAAACGTCTTTTATATTTGCGTTGAAATGTTTGTTACACTAGGGTTCGAAAAACCTCAAAACGACTTAGCGCCGACATGCAAGCATATCTATTAACACAGCTTTAATAAAATACAGTATTTGGAATGAAATTTTGACAGATGGTATTAATAAATGTTAAATCTTCTTCATCTCACCAGGGTGAAAGTTGTTACATAAACGAACTTATTCTGCGAAGACATTTCTCAAATGAGGTTTCACAAAGTGTCAGAAATTACAGAGAACTAGATGTCGGCAAGAATTCTATCGACAAGTTGAAGGATAAATCCTGCTTATCATTTTCCACCAATTTTCGTTCTATATGTAATTATATGAATTCAACGGCTGTTACTATAAATATATTATCCTAGTTATCAGCTACTTTCCTCCCACCATAGATACCAAATACAAAAAAAAAATCCTAAAAAAAAGTAAACATATAACTTCATCATTATTCACGACTGCACCGTACAGGGTCCAGGATTAAAAAAAAACTGTGGCAGAATAAATTAATACTAATGAAGGAATGAGTTCCCAGACTCCTTTATCATCATAACTGTGATTTTTTAATGTGAATCATAAATATTCCTTTGGGAATCTCCCTGTAGCCATTTCACGTCTGCATGAACACATGCTTACGTGAATAAAGTATGTACTACTTGCAAGCGTACACCCACATGCATGTAAACATAGTATATATATATATATATATATATATATATAATATATATCTATATATATATATATATATATTTATATATAGTATAGATATATATATATGGCAAGATTCACAATAACAGTGATTAACTGGAGAAAAGCTATTAGTAGAATTAATATATATATATATATATATAACACACACATATATATATATATATATATATATATATATATATATATATATATAATATATATATATTATATAATGTTACGAAGTGCCAAGTATCTGGTTACCTTTATTCATCAATTATTACCTCACCAAAAGCCAAGACACCTGAACCCTCATAACATGTACTAAACGACTAAATACTCTAAACGCAACAGTGATCCCTTAACAACTTACCGTTATTGCAGAAAATTAGTCTAAGTTCATCAAAACAGGTGTGAGATAATCTTGTAAGTAATTAAATTAATCAAAGGGCATCACTCCATCAACAACTTTAAAAGTCTAAGTATTTCCCTGATTTCAGAAGTCTAAGTACTTCCCTGGTTCTAAGTCACTTCAAGTAAATTGTAGGAAAGCTGATCAATTACCACTCTATGTTTCTACCTAACATAAATATAATCAAATGCAAATATACGGTAGAAATGAAATACTTATAAAAATTTTAAACATAAAAATTTATTATTAAATTCAAAATTTATAAGTAAAATTCACAATATCAGGGAAAATTACTGTTACTTGAAAACAAAGTAATGTTTAATTAATTCTTGAATCAAATTAAGTAAAATTAAATCAAAATTAATTTATCACAGAATTCAAGAAAATTAATTCAATTGAAATTCAAAAGTGTTAGACAATAATTGAAAATTTGAAATTAATTCACAAGTGCTCAACAATAATAAAACTTGAAAAGAATTCTAAGTAAATGCAAATTAATTCACAAGTGTTAAATTTAATTAAATGTGCAATGATTAAGCAATGAAAATAACTAAGTCAATTAAATTGTGAATGTAAATGAAAATACAGAAAAATGTGGACAGTATCAAAATAAAAAGGCACACTTCAACAAGAAAATGAAAAATGCACAAATTGAAACAAACACAAAACACAAACAAAATTTGCAATGTGTAAAAGTGTAAATCTTTTCACTCAAACATTGTAACCATCAGTTTTTACCAAACCACTGTTACTGTCAGTTATTAGTTAACCACAGTTCCTATGCGTTATTAGTTATTAGTTAATCACTGTTCCTAACAATTATTAGTTGCAACTAATAAAAATATAACACACTTTACCTTGGTATGCCAACTTCTTTCTTTCTTGCTGCAGCTTGTATTACACTTTCACAAAAACCAGGCGCTGTTACGAAACAATGTTTGTTCAGATTCCACAAAAACACTAATGAACACTAAACAAACTCTAAGAAATATCAAATATGAAATTCTACGTTACGAGTGACCAATTTACGTTACGTTAATATAATCTCAAGGATGTCGAGAGAGAGAGAGAGAGAGAGAGAGAGAGAGAGAGAGAGAGAGAGAGATGTTAATGCCTCGAGGTTCTAAGATATAATGAAATCTTCTTCCCTTGCGAAAACTGTACTGAGTAGATGACACAAAACGTTTTTGGCACAAATGCTTCCAGAAACTTCTAAATCTGATGCAATCTTCATAAAGAAATGTGTAATCCCCACATGGGACTCGGCAAAGACATACATGTATGAGACAATTCTGTTAAAAAAAAGACACGTACTCTACTCGATTGACACGGAGCAGAAGGCTTATCACATACGATGACAGATTCTCAAAACAGAAATGAAGATTTGAGCTTGCTTATCAAACGCGTTGACAGAATAGGAAAGCAAACGGATCTCGCAGACATTCTAATCTCAGTGTTGACATAAAAATGGAAACAATCATAGTTTCGAACGGATAAAGAAAATCTCTCTCTTTTTACATTCTACATTATATATATATTCTTTTACAATATGTAATGCAAAATCTGAACACACATTTAAAACATCCTATTTCTAAGATATCTAGGAAACTGAAAAATTTTTGCACAATTCTACATGACATTTCAAAGAGGGGAAACATGCATTTTGACAGTAGGAATATATAAAATACCTCCCCCCAGATTTTTTATCACGGTGTTGAATCCAACGATTCGCAACGAGATAAATAATCAGCAACTACATTGTTTTTCCCCTAATGTGCTGCACTCTTAAGTTATACTGTTGCAGGCACAAAGACCACCTGGTCAGTCTTTGATTATGGTTTTTCATTCTCTGGATAAATGATAGTGGATTGTGATCAGACAACACTAAAATTTCTTCCTTCCTAGGTCTATTCACATACACTTCAAATTTTTTCAATGCGGAGATTAAGGCTAAACTTTCCTTCTCGATTGTCGAGTATACTTTCTGATGTTTTTTCAATTTCGTAGACATGAAGCACACAGGATGGTAGATATTATTTTCATCTTCTTGAAGTAGAACAGCTCCAACACCACAGTCTGACGCATCAACTTGTATCACAAATTTCTTGTCGAAGTCTGGAGCTTGAAGTACTGGTCTTGAAGTTAAAATGGCTCTTACCTTATCAAAGATTCTGACACTCTGGAGTCCAAATAAACTTAGCTTGGGATAGTAACGTCGTCAAGGGAGCTACTTGTACGGTGAGAAATTTTGCGGCAGAAAACGCCGATAAAATCCAGCCATGCCCAAAAATCTCTGTAGCTGTTTCCTGGTAGTAGGTGGGGTAGCCTTACGGATACCTTCTGCATTAGCATTTACTGGAGCAAGAAGGCCTTTCCCAATTTCAAACCCAAGATATTGCACAGTTGCCTTGCCAAACTCACTCTTCTCTAAGTTGACTGTTAATCCTGCTTCTTGTAGTTTCTTGAAAACTTTCCTCAGAATCTTCAGATGTTCTTCCCACGTTGTAGAGTAAATCACGATGTCATCCAGGTATACACCTACTCCTTCTATTGATCCTAGCAGTTGATCCATCACTCGTTGAAATGTTGCCGGTGCATTCATCAGACCAAACGGCAGAACAGTATACTGATGCAGTCCAAATGGAGTAATAAAAGCTGACAGCAACTTGGCATTCTCATCTAAGGGAATTTGATAATATCCTTTCAACAAATCTATCTTGGAAACAAACTTGGCTTGCCCAATATTATCAAGTAAGTGATCTATAAGAGGCAAAGGATAATTATCAGCCACACTAATAGAATTCAGCTTCCTATAATCAGTACACATCCTAAATGAACCATTTGGTTTCTTCACTAACACACATGGAGAACTGAAGTGACTTGAACTGGGTTCTGCTAATCCATGTTGCAGCAACTACTCAACTACTCAACTTCTTTCTTCAAAAAATCTCGATGATACGGTGATAAGCGATAGGCTCTTTGCTTGAAAGGTTTTCCATCTTCTTGAATCTTGATTTCATGCTTGGTCAGATCAGTACGTCTAGGCACATCTGAAAAAATTCTGGGAAAACTTCAAATTACTTCACTTAAGTCTTCCACCTTGTTGCAACACTCAGATGTTTCAGTTTATCCTCCAAATTTTCCAAAATTGAAGAATTATTCATCTTGCTTGCAGCTCCCAATTCATAGCCATCATCGTCTTCTGTAGATAAAGTTGTTTGGGTTACTGACAGTTTCAGTTTTAGTTTCTGAGAAATAACATTTCAAGAGGTTCACATGTATCTTCCTTTGTCTTCTTCTTTCTGGTGTTTCAGTCACATAAGTTCTATCACTTAACTTCTGAATTATCTTGTAAGGACCTTGAAATTTATTAGTGAGGGGATATCTCTTGACAGGTAAGAACACTAATACTTGTTGACCAACACTAAAACTTCTTAGCTTAGTCTTAGCATCAAATCTCCTTTTCATTTTCTCTTGACTCATTTTCAAGTTTTCTAAAGAGAATTTTCTTATCTCTTTCAACCTTTTCCTTGAGTTCTTCACATACTCTCCTTGGCTTTCCTCTTGGTTTTCTTCCCAATTTTCTGCAAGAATCTTCAACGGTCCTCTCACTTCTCTTCCAAAAATCATCTCATTAGGTGAACATCCCATACTTTCTTGATAAGCACTCCTAACTTCAAACAACATTAATGGTAAACCAACATCCCATTCTCTTCCTGACTCAGAACAATACTTTGTCAGCATACTTTTCAATGTCTGGTGGAACCTTTCTAAGGCACCTTGAGTTTCTGGATGATAGGCAGTGGATAACTGTTGTTTCACTTCTAACAAATTCATCACATCCTGGAATAACTTTGAAGTAAAGTTTGTTCCTCTGTCACTTTGTACTATTTCTGGTATACCAAACTTTGAGAAAAACTCCACAAGTTTTTCAGCAACTATCTTGGCAGATGTCTAACAGGGATTTGCTTCTGGATATCTTGTCACAGGACACATTAATGTTAACAAATACTCATTTCCTTTCTTTGTCTTCGGCAGCGGTCCAACCATATCTATAATCACTTTGCTAAAGGGTTCTCCTCTAACTTCTATAGGTTGTAGGGGGGCTTTCTTGATGGTTTCATTCAGGTTTCCAGCTATCTGGCAGGTATGACATCATGACAAAACCTGCTAACATCTTTGTGAAGTCCAGGCCAGAAAAAATATTTCATGATCTTCTCCACAGTCTTCCTGATTCCCATATGTCCAGACTCATGAGCTACTGCAACCACTTGCTTTCTAAATGGATATGGAATCAAAATTTGGTGATATTCGCCCCATACACAGCTCTGAAGAACAAATCAGTTAACGATGCATCCATCTTCTGCAAGTCCATTAGCTTCTCTCTTGTCACTTGACCAACTTCAAGGGTTGAATTCTCAATATCTGCTAACTCAGCTACTGTAGTTTCACTACTGTCTGCAGTAACACTTTGACTACTCGGAGTCTCTTCAGGAACATCAGGTTCTTCTTCTTTGTTGTCTTCGTTTTCTTCATCTTCTTGGGAAATCTCTTCTTGGTCAGCACTATGGGAAACTTCACTTCCCTGGAATAATTCTTCTAAGCACAAAGATCCTTCACTTGATCCTTCTTGGGTGTGTAAATCCTCAGTTTCTTCACTTGCAGTCGTAGTCCTCTTCATACTTCTGGTAGTTACACAACTAGGAAACAGGTGGGGGTTATTCTTCTCCAACTCTACTGTAGGACTAATCCACAATGGTTTGTCTGTCACTACAGGACAAGGAATAAATGGCACACCACCAATTTCATTCCCCAACAGAACATGTACACCTTCCAAAGCCAGTGAGTCCTTTACAGCAAAATCAACATTCCCTGTCACCAATTCACATGACAGGTGTAAGCGGCATATAGGAGTTACTTCCTCTCCTCCTATACCCTTCAAAATAACTGAATCTCCTGTGAGACTCTTCTCCAACTGAGGGTGAGAACCGCATACTACCACACTATGGTTACTCCCTGTATCACGTAATATCTTGACTGGTACCTGCATACTTCCTTCTTGAGTTGACAGCATACCCTCATAGATATATGGCTTAAAAGCCTCCACACTGCTAAGCCACTCACTGCTTGAGGTAACATTTCCACTGGTTGCTAAACATTCAGCTTGTTTAGTTTCATTCTTCTCTGGAGTCTGATTCTTTCCCACACTGCTCTTCGTAGTTTGTTTCACCTGGTCGCCTTTTACTACTTGACCAACTGGCTTTGACTGCTGTTGATTCCGGTAACACTCTTGACTGTAGTGTCTTACTCTTCCACACTTGAAACAGACAACATTAGGTTTCTGTAACTGTCTTGAAAAACTGGATGAGGATTTCACATTAGCTTGCTGAGTTGTATTACCTTGTGTACTCTTGGTAGTATCACTTGTAGGTTTCCCATTAAATTTGTTCCTGTTATTTGGATAAGACTTAAAACCTGGGCGTTGTTGACTCTGGTACTTGACATTGTAATTACGTTTACTGCTGATTATATTGCAATCTTCACTCAGTGTAGCAGCTTTGTCAAGTTTCTTCACCTCTCTCTCTCTTAAATAGGCTCTTATATGTTCAGGAATTCCCTTAAGATACTGTTCAAGAACAAGTAACTCTTCTAACTCATCAAAAGTTTTAACTTTAGCAGCTTCTAACCAACGTTTGAAACACCTTCTCACATTGTAAGCATAATCTAAGAATGTTCCCTTCTCATCTTTTCTTAAATTTCTGAATCTTTCATTGTAGTACTCTGGGGTCATCTGGTAAACTTGTAGCACACTGTGTTTAAGTACCTTGTAGTCTTTACACTGATCAGCTGTTAAGGCTAGATAAGCACTTCTCCCTTTACCAATTAAGACACTTTGTAGCAAAACTGACCATTTATCCTCTGGCCATCCGATACCTGAAGCCACTTTCTCAAAGTGATCAAAAAACTCATCTGGAGTTTCTTCAGCAAACTTAGTAGGGGGGGGGGGGATTAACTTCTGTACTCTCACTACATTAAATACAGGGTCTTGATTACCTTGGTTAGGGTTAGACGGTGTTACCGGTAATGTGGATCTAGCTTTTATTAATTCCATTTCCCTTTCAAGTCTTGCGATTTCTCTTTCCTCTTTTATCCTTTCTCTTTCCTCTTCTGCTGCTTTTTCTTCTCTTTCTCTTCTTTCTTGTTTTTCCTTGTCTATTCTCTCTCTTTCAGCAAGCATTTTTAGCTTAATCAAATTCTCTTCTGCTTCAATGTGTCTAAGCTCTAACTCTGCATCACTTTTCTCTTTCTTTTCTGCTTGCTTATTTATGAGATCAGCACGTGCTACATTCAACAACTCTTGAGCCAGTTCTAACTCATCTTCATCAGTTAATCTACCAGAGTATATCAATGATTCCATAGCAATACATCTTATTTGTGCCTTTACCATACTAGTAGACACATAACCACCACATGCCACTGCTAAAGCGCTCCACTGTGCCTTAGTCAGAGTGGTTTCAGACAAAACTTGAACTGAGCCATTTTCCTTTAAGTTATCAACTTACAATTCAATACAATAAATGCAAAACAAAAACTATATGGTCACTCTCCTAACAAAATATATCCCTAACACCACCAGTATATTCTAGAGTTATAATGAAATCTGCTTTCCCGGGTCTCTGGGCACCATTAAGACAATGTTACGAAGTGCCAAGTACCTGGTTACCATTCATCAATTATTACCTCACCAAAAGCCAGACACCTGAACCCTCATAACATGTACTAAACGACTGAATACTCTAAAGGCAACAGTGATCCCTTAACAACTTACCGTTATTGCAGAAAATCAGACTAAGTTCATCAAAACAGGTGTGAGGTAATCTTGTATGTAATTAAATTAATCAAAGGGCATCACTCCATCAACAACTTTAAAAGTCTAAGTATTTCCCTGATTTCAGAAGTCTAAGTACTTCCCTGGTTCTAAGTCACTTCAAGTAAATTGAAGGAAAGCTGATCAATTACCACTCTATGTTTCTACCTAACATAAATATAATCAAATGCAAATATACTGGTTAGAAATGAAATACTTATAAAAATTTTAAACATAAAAATTTATTATTAAATTCAAAATTTATAAGTAAAATTCACAATATCAGGGAAAATTACTGTTACTCGAAAACAAAGTAATGTTTAATTAATTCTTGAATCAAATTAAGTAAAATTAAATCAAAATTAATTTATCACAGAATTCAAGAAAATTATTTCAATTGAAATTCAAAAGTGTTAGGCAATAATTGAAAATTTGAAATTAATTCACAAGTGCTAAACAATAATAAAACTTGAAAAGAATTCTAAGTAAATGCAAATTAATTCACAAGTGTTAAATTTAATTAAATGTGCAATGATTAAGCAACGAAAATAACTAAGTCAATTAAATTGTGAATGTAAATGAAAATACAGAAAAATGTGGACAGTATCAAAATAAAAAGGCACACTTCAACAAGAAAATGAAAAATGCACAAATTGAAACAAACACAAAACACTAACAAAATTTGCAATGTGTAAAAGTGTAAATCTTTTCACTCAAGCATTGTAACCATCAGTTTTTACCAAACCACTGTTACTGTCAGTTATTAGTTAACCACTGTTCCTATCCTTTATTAGTTATTAGTTAAACACAGTTCCTATCCGTTATTAATAATTAGTTAATCACTGTTCCTAACAATTATTAGTTGCAACTAATAAAAGTATAACACACTTTACCTTGGTATACCAACTTCTTTCTTTCTTGCTGCAGCTTGTATTACACTTTCACAAAAACCAGGCGCTGTTACGAAACAATGTTTGTTCAGTTTCCACAAAAACACTAATTAACACTAAACAAACTCTAAGAAATATCAAATATGAAATTCTAAGTTACGAGTGACCAATTTACGTTACGTTAATATAATCTCAAGGATGTCGCGGGAGAGAGAGAGAGAGAGAGAGAGAGATGTTAATGCCTCAAGCTTCTAAGATATAATGAAATCTTCTTCCCTTGCGAAAACTGTACTGAGTAGATGACACAAAACGTTTTTAGCACAAATGCTTCCAGAAACTTCGAAATCTGATGCAATCATCATAAAGAAATGTGTAATCCCCACATGGGACTCGGCAAAGACAAGCACGTATGAGACGATTCTGTTAAAAAAAAAAAAGACACGTACTCTACTCGATTGACACGGAGCAGAAGGCTTATCACATACGATGACAGATTTGAGCTTGCTTATCAAACGCGTTGACAGAATAGGAAAGCAAACGGATCTCACAGACACTCTAATCTCAGTGTTGACATAAAAGGGGAAACAATCATAGTTTCGAATGGATAAAGAAAATCTCTCTCTTTTTACATTCTACGTTATATATATATTCTTTTACAATATGTAATGCAAAATCTGAACACACATTTAAAACATCCTATTTCTAAGATATCTAGGAATCTGAAAAAATGTTGCACAATTCTACATGACATTTCAAAAAGGGGAAACATGCATTTTGACAGTAGCAATATATATATATATATATATATATATATATAATATATATATATATATATATATATTATGTATATATATATATATATATATATATATATATATATATATATATATATATATATATATATATATATATATATATAGAGAGAGATGAGAGAGAGAGAGAGAGAGAGAGAGAGAGAGAGAGAGAGAGAATTTCAGGGACGCCTACATTGTTTAACCTTGAAATTTCTATATAACAATGCCCTTACATTTATTGATTTTATGCTTTTAATCTGTTTTCCTTTTAACAGCTCGAAGGAG
>NC_061102.1:977158-994658 GCF_015104395.2 Macrobrachium nipponense | reverse complement strand
TAATATATGTATATATATATATATATATATATATATATATATATATATATATATTATATATTATATATCTTACAAGTGTGTAATGTTAGTGAATCACATATCATGTCTTGCTTGGAGACAAGCTGAGCTGTAAGGGCAGCTTACTTGAGTGAAGGAATTTGGGTACGTAAGTGTTAAACCGAGAGATCGCTTGTCTTGGCGTCAAGCATGTACATTCGTTTGTACGGATGTTACAGGTCTAATAGACCAAGGCACCTGCAAAAGCCACATTCTTTTTGGTGAGCACAAAGAGGTCGGTTGGTACACGTCAGGTGTCGAGAGAGAAAACCCTCCATCGTAAAGGTATGACATATTTTGTAAGACTTTGAAAACCGTTACCTTTGAAAAGAGAGAGAAGTGTGAAATACTTTCTTAACTTAAATTACTTTAAAAAGAGTGATGTGTGAAGTGTATCTTTTATCCATTGTTATCTTTATTACAGATGGGTTCTATTTCATGGTACTAGAGACGGGAATCTCTAACCTGACTAATATAATGAACTTATTGACATTTTGGGTCTGGGAGTGAATTCTTAGTCAGGAGGGTAGAATGTTAACTTACTAGTTTTCTTTATGGACAGATTTGGGTTTTTTGTTCTATTTTATATTCAACTGCTTTGGGTAATAAATAGTATATTTTTATACCTACGAGATCTTAATAGCCTAACGACATGGTTGCAGACAGAGGGCACCATCGACAACAGGTAAGGGGTTCCAATTTGTGTAGTTTAATAAAAGGGGGGGGGGGGGTAAGAGTGGTGGCAGGCGGTTTAAGAGGCTTTTTATATATTTTATAAGCTGTAAGTACACTAATGAAGAAACTGGTGACCAGTTAGACATATGTTTTTTTTTTTTTTTTTTTGTGTAGGAAAGTTGGGTATAAATTTAATCATGTCACAGGCAACTCGGGGCCCTTTTAGCTGATTCAATGGGTTGGACAGGGAGAAGCTGTTCGTCTCTCGGGCTAAGTCAGTGTCAGCCATCTTGGGATTCTTGAATATCAGTGTTTTAAAACGTGAAGGGGAAAAGTTTAATTTTCAACGTATTAAAGTGTTTCACAAGTGTGGTAAATAGTTCACGCATGTTTGCGGTGCGTATACGAATTCGGTTTCCAGTCATATGAAGATGTGAGTGTATTATCAAGTTTTGTTTCTTATTTTCTTCTTTTTATCTTTTATATCTTTTTTTCACTTTTTTGTTGTTTATATTCCTTTTGTTTGTTTGTGGCGAATTTACTCGAGCGGAGTTTTTTGTTGTGAGTTATACCCTGAGAGAGAGAGAGAGAGAGAGAGAGAGAGAGAGAGAGAGAGAGAGAGAGCTGGTGTGTGAGACAGTCGCCAGGGTGTAGCGCTTAGTAAGGGTTTTGCATTTTTTTTCTTTTCTATCCCTTCCCTATTTTTTGTTGTTGTTGCTTTCGTGGGATAATATACTGGGCGTGGGGCATGTTTGCCTTTTGTTATCCATTATTGGGGGAAAATTTGTGTTTATTTTTGGGGATTGGGTTTTGTGTATATAAATACATTGATGTTGTTGAGATCGGGGAATCTTATAGAACAAAATAGCTTTCGGAAACAGAGAAAGATGGCGGATACTAAGAGTACCACAACGCTATTACATCACGAAACGAATGTGAGTGTGGGCATGAGTCCATTTAGAGGGATGGTAGATGGCGTTCTAGCACAACCTGTCCAAATTTTTATTGAAGGAGTGAATAATTATTTAGCAGGAAAGAATATACATTGGACGACATAGAGGCATTTAGAGAGGCGAAAGCTTTGCTAGATTTCAATATGGAAGACCTCTCCCACTGTTGCTTATGGCTGAAAGGAACACGGAGATATGGTGAGTGACCTTCGGGGTCTTTATAAACTATGGAAGGGCACTAATAGCCTCGTAGAACATAGCTCAAAACTTTTTGACGCAGTGGCGGATTGGGTAGGAAAATTGAAAACATCTAAATGGGCTACAGGAAGTAATGTCTCTCTGGATAACATTCATAAACTGATCTATTTTTCCCTGCTCTTGCACGATGTACCGGATGCTATAGTGAATAGCTTTGATGAAAAGATTGAACCTACTTCAGACGAAAAATTACTTTATGCCCAAATTGAGAAACATATGTCTAAATGTCCCACTGTAGATAGTACAATTTTTAATAGGACAGGCCCAAGGGATAGAGTGCAAAGAGACAGAATTTTCTCCTCATCGTCTGTGTGCAAAAGTTGCATATAACAAAAGATCGAACGATCAAGAGCAACAGCAGTTGCACTGTTCCAACTACAATAAACCAGGGCATCCAAAGAAATTGTGTAGCGTTCAATATTGTAGAATGTGTAAGAGTACTGATCATTATTGGCAGTCTTGTCCGTGTTAGATACGGAGAGATGCAAGGCCTACACCTCAAGGTTCTGGTAATAATAATGTGAGAACTTCCCAAGCAGGTCAAACCAGACGGCAAAGGGATCAGTGAAATTTTTGGAAGCCCGATCAACAAAAAGGGTACAGGTGATTGGTAAATGCCATTGTGGTCTCGTGGGGGATGACCCAGAGCCCAGGCCTATAGTCTATGGAACAGTAGGGGATGTGGATATCCCGATATTTATAGACTTGGGGGCATCAAAAAATCTAATGGACTATAATTTGTATCAATCCATGTTTTCCAATTACGGAAACGGTGTGTGATGTGCAAGCCCATAGATTAAATACCCTGGGTTGTGTTCAAATACAGTTTACTCTCGGTGGCAGAGTGCTAACAGCACCATTTTTGGTAATGAAAGGAATTGCATTGGGCAACAGACTTTTGCTGGGTCACCCTGCTTGTAGAAGACACAAGATTTCGATCCATGCGGGTGTTAATGGGATAACAGTCAGGATAACGGGTGTTTTTCTGCCTTATGAGGACGTGAATAGAATGGAGGACATGGAGGTTATTGAAAGAGGAGATGTGCTCGGTGATATTAATGGCGGTGATACGAGTGTTATGGAGAAAGGTAATATTAAAACCCACGTTGCTGATAGAGGAAATGATTACGGGGGTTCTATCAGAGTTCACAGTGATAACAATGGTGGTGATGATACTTTGGATGGTGATGTTGATACTAATATTGATGTTATTTCTGATACTAACAATGCTGGGGATGATACTGAGGGTGGTAATGTGTATGGGGCGGTGGAAAGGGGAGGTACTAACCACAAATATAGAGGTGTTTTATCCAAAGATATTATGTTACTACCTGGTTCGAAGACTATTGTAAAAGTTAAATTGAAGGAAATGAGAAAACCCACAGATGTGTGTGTTATTGAAAATAGCGAAAAGCTTAGAGGGGTTGTTAGCACGGCATCAGTGAACAGTGTATCCAAGGATGGGTTTATGTGGTTAGAGTTGCTAAACTGTAATGATACAGTTAGGAGATACCAGAAGAATACATATATATTGGATTTCCAAGATTGGAGTTGTGATAGTGGTTCAGTGGCTATCGTAGAGGGGAAACCTGAGTTTTCGGAGGCAGAAATGCAATCAAGGAAACGAATATTTAGAGAACATTTAGCTAATGCGGATTATAGCGAACACGTTGAAGCGATAAGCGGGCTCCTGGCAGAATTTGGTGGTACGGTAGCCTTACAAGGTGATAAATTGGGGTTGACTAATGTGTTAGAGCATAAGGTAAATTTGGAGAGTGGCACAAAACCTATTTATATTCCTGCATATCGCATACCTTTCAAAATCAGAGAACAGGTAGAGAAAGAGGTTAATAGATGGGAAGAAGAAGGAATCATTGGACCTAGCGTGTCTCCTTACAACTTTCCCTTGTTAGCAGTGCCTAAGAAAGACGGTTCTGTCCGTGTATGCGTCAATTTTAGACGTTTAAATGAGAAGACGATCCCTGATTGCTACCCAGTCACGTGCATACCAGCTCTTTTTGTTGAAATTGGGGGACATAATATTTCCTATAGCTCAATTGATTTGGCGCAGGGTTTCTTACAGGTCCCTCTTAGTGAGAGTAGCAAGGAATATACCGCTTTTTCAGTGCCCAAGGGACACTGAATTTATGCGATTGCCTTTCGGTTTATTGGGCAGTCCGATGACCTTTACCAGGTTGGTGCACACAGTTTTGCACGGGTTATTGGGCAAAAATGTTTTTGTGTACATGGATGACATCCTAGTCGCAACAGACACGATCGCGCAACACCTGGAAGTGCTTACAGAAATACTTGGGAGGCTTAGATTAGCGGGGTTGAAAATTAAGCTAGCCAAGTGCTCGTTCTTGAAAAAGCAGATCACATATCTAGGCCACGTCATATCTAAGGAAGGGGTTAGAGTAAATTATGATAAAGTCAAAGCAATAGCGAATTTTTGCACCCCCAGATCAAAGAAAGAGATTAAATCATTCCTGGGTATCGCCAGTTTCTTCAGGAGGTTTGTGTTAAGGGTTCTCTAATATAGCAGCTTCCCTAACTGATGTATTGCGGGAAGACGTTCAATTTCAATGGAATGAACCCCAGGCAAAGAGTTTTCAAAAGCTCAAGGACGCGCTAATGAATCCCCCTGTTTTGGCCCTGTTTTGAAGTTTCCAGATTTTAGTGAACCTTTTACATTAGTGACTGATGCAAGCCTGGAAGGTATAGGTGCTTGCCTTATCCAAAGTTCGATGGGAAATTTCATCCTATAGCTTTTTATAGCAGGAAGTTCAGGACAAAGGGCAGCAACGAGAAGTCCATGGCCACCATAGATAAAGAAGCCTTTGCAATAGTGTCGAGCTTAGTTCATTTTAAAATGTTACTGATGGGGATAAAGTAGAAGTTCTTACAGACCACAAGCCATTACTAGATCTTTTTGATAAACCCGATTTGTCGCCTAAAAGAGCTCGAGGGTTTTTAACTATCAGAGATTTTGATGCAAAGCTCAAATATATTGAGGGCAAATTTAACGTGGTTGCTGATGCTCTCAGCAGGAGTTTTCACGACACGGAAGGTTTCCAAGTCACGCAAGTCAAGTCACTAGCGAGGCCATACAATGGGATATACCTCTCATAGAGCAAAGGCAAGATGAAGACGAGATTGTAGCAGATGCAAAAGCGTTTCTAAGAGGGGAATTAGTCAGGAAACGTTATAAGTTGCCTTTTTCGGGTTTGGAGTTAGAAGGTAATCTATTGGTTAGGAAAATTAAATATAAGTTGAGAACCAGAGAAAGTAAAGGAGATACAACACAGATTGTAATTCCGAAGGTCCTAATTCCAGTGGTTTTGGATATAGTTCATTGCAGGTTCGGTAGTCCACACTTGGGAATAGAAAAAACGTATGAGGTTCGTGCTAAATACATTTGGAAAAACATGGGGAAAGATGTGGAAAATTTTGTAAGGAATTGTACGGTGTGCAACGCATGTAAGCCTGCAAGGACAACTTCATGCAAATTAGGATCGTATCCTATACCGAGTAGACCTTTTCAGAGAATACATATGGGTATCCTAGGGAATTTTTGTGAGTCTAGGTATGCGAACAAGTACTTGTTAGTGATAATAGATGAACTTACAAGGATAGTAGAAATTTTCCCACTTAAGCATAAAACAGCCGAAGAAGTAGCCATTGCATTTTTCAATGGTATCATTTGCAGATATGGCTCACCCGAAGTTCTATTAACCGACAATGGGAGGGAATTCGTGAACAAAACCTTGGGGATGTTTAGCTGAAGTCATGGGGATACAGAAAGTAACAATTATTCCATGCAGACCCGAGGCTAATGGGTTGTGCGAACGAGCAAACAGGAAAGTGCTCGAGGCTCTCAGGAAAACTGTAGGTGGTAATGATAAGAACTGGGACAGATATGTTAATGTTGTTAGACATAGTATTAACACTATGGTTAGTGATTCCATTAAAATGTCCCCATTTGAAGCTTTGTTTGGTTGTCCAGCACGAGGCGCATTTGATTTACTAACTATGACTCATCATGGGGAGGATACGATCGAGGCGTTGGTATCCACAGCGAGAGAGAGAGAGAGACATGCTTGTCTCAGCTGTAATCTCGAATCCACAACCACAGATATGGTACAGAAGAGTAATAGTAAAACATCTGATCCCAAGATCAATGCCGGAGACAAGGTATTTTTAAAACTTAATGTGAGAAATGAACTAAATTACAAATTAAGCCCAAAGTTTGAAGGTCCTTTTAAAGTCATTGAAGAGAAAATTGGAAACAGATTTGTAGTCTTAGAGGGAAAAACAGGTCGGTCGAGGTTAACACATATCTCGAAATTGAAAAGAATTGGTTGTGGTGATTAATATAATGTCGCGCAATTGCATTTTTAAAATTTTTTTCTTGCTGTCTGTTTTTACAATTTGGTGGCGGAATGCTTTCACGTATTTTTTTCTCTTTTATTTCCTTCTACTGTTTTTTTTCTTATTATGCGCAAATCTGCGGCGTTTTGGCGTAAGATTTCGGGGTTAATATTTTATGTGGGAAGGTGTTGTAATACAGCAATTTTTGTTTTAGCTGAGAAACGTGATAATAAACATGGTGATTATTCCTGTGTGTATGATATTTGGGGCTGAATTTTTGGGGTTTCACGAGCCGAATAAATGACATTGGAGTTTTATATAATACGGGTAATGTCGTGGGGAGTTATGATTTAACGACAATTTTTTGGGGGGGATGATTTTTTTTTATGTGTGTTATTAATTAAATGAAGGAAATATTTTTACAACTGGAGTGGTGTTGTTATTAAGTGTGATTTGGATATATATATATATATATATATATATATATATATATATATATATATATATATATATATATATATATATATATATAAATCACCATCTTAATAACAACACCACTCCAGTTGTAAAATATTTCCTTCATTTAATTAATAACCCCACACAAAAAAAAAATCATCCCCCCCCTCCCCCCCCAAAAATTGTCGTTAAATCATAACTCCCCACATTACCCGTATTATATAAAACTCCAATTATATAAAAAAAATTATCACCTATTCGGGATAAAAAAAAACTATGATAAACTCACAATTCCATAATTATATACCGCCAAAAAAAATGAAAGTCCCCCCCCCCCCCCCCCCCAAGTTAAATGCCATCTCCAATAGGATTAATATAGATCCTATCTATAAAATATATATATATATAAATATACATAATATATATATATATATATATATATATATATATATATATATATATATATATATATATATATATATATATATATATATATATATATATATATATATATATAAGGAGATGGCATTAACCCTTGGGGGGGACTTTCATTTTTTTGGCGGTATATAATTATGGAATTGTGAGTTTATCATAGTTTTTTTATCCCGAATAGGTGATAATTTTTTTTATATAATTGGGCGGTATCGTTTGGGAAAGTTATGTCTTTGAGATAACTTTGGACCACCTTGGTCATATCTTGGAGATAGTTTTGTGGAATGTGCTGATGTAGTTTCAGTATAGAACATTTTTTTGAGAATCATGAGTTTTTGGCGTTGCGAGTCTGACTATGCTGCAGTTCGAAGCACCTGAGGTGTTCACAAGTGGATTTTTTGCTAATGTTGCTGTAATGAATCCGGTTGCGGATTTTACCCTTTGGAATTGATTACTCGGCGATTTGCACTATTCTCGTAGATGTTGATTATGGCATTCCACGGGAATGTATCATGTAAGGGGATTCTTTTCCGGTCATTCTGGTCGATGGGATTGTTGCGGTGGCTAATTCCGTAATGGTACACATTCCGTTTTGGGAAAGATATTGAATTATATATGTTTCTTTTTCTCTTATGTGCACTGTGTAATGGGGGAAAGTTCACTTATTATTGTCAGTATCTTATTTTTTTTCCTTTTTCCTTTTTTTTCTTTTCTTGCGAGAGATGTTGTAATGGGGGTTAAGCTCTAAATAGCACTTCCATTTTAGATCTGAGATATAATTTGTCAGGGTATGTAAGTTAGATAGAAGGGGTGATCGGCATTATATTTTATGGAGTTAGGGGCCCGGGGTTTTTGCTGTTGGACTTTATGGGTTCTTTTTTGGTAGTGTGTTTGTCAGACATGGGATTATTTGTGAGGATTCAGTGAGTAAAGATTATATTTTCTTTAGCGAGGAATTTTTAATATTTGACTAGTAGATTGAGTATATTAATTAATGACGGATTTGTGGGGTAAAGCAAGACTTTAGTTATTGTATGACCATGTAGACCTTTTAAATATGGACACACAATGACTTTAGAGAATTCCCAACTCTATGTGATGATGACAATGGAAACGACTTCGTTCTACAGTACCAGAGGTCGAGTCAAGTCTACACGAATGGCATTTCTATAGACTGCCTTTGCAACGGATGAGATGTCTTCGATATATCGTCTCAGGATACGTTCTGGGATAAATCAGGAGTCTACAATCTTCGATGAGGCGGGTGCGAGAAGCACATGCATAGAAGTCACAAGATATTTCCTTGGCAACGGGGTGGTGACCACGTTTCCTTCAGTAGAAAACGTCGAATCTACAGTTTCGCGACGAGAGGTGTTGGATACACTCACGAGGGTCGCAGGTGCTGAATAATGGCACGTGCTGAGTCGTTCCGAGTTGGTTTACGCACTCGACCTGCGTCTACAACTATTCGTCGAGTTCTGCTTATCTTAGTGACGAGGATGAGCCTTTCTTTAGTGACCGTTATACAATACCAATATTAATGATCATGTTAGGTGCTATACTGATCACAATTTGTGCGCTAGGAGTTCTTAAACTTTTGTGCATTCGACGAAGCACAAGGGCTCCCGCAACGGAGGTAGCCCAAAATCATGTGGTAAATTGATACATTGTGCATTAGTTGCTGATGTGGTGTGCAACAGGAGTGCACAGAGGACATAGGTGGCCGAGCCATCTTACAAGTGTGTAATGTTAGTGGATCACATATCATGTCTTGCTTGGAGACAGGCTGAACTGTAAGGGCAGCTTACTTGAGTGAAGGAATTTGGTTATGTAAGCGTTCTAACCGAGAGATCGCATGTCTTGGCGTCAAGCATGTACATTCGTTTGTACGGATGTTACAGGTCTAATAGACCAAGGCACTCGCGAAAGCCACATTCTTTTTGATGAGCACAAAGAGGTCGGTTGGTACACGTCAGGTGTCGGGAGAGAAAACCCCCATCGTAAAGGTATGACACATGTTGTTAGGCTATTAAGATATATATATTAATATACATATATATATATATATAATATATATATATATATATATATATATATTATATAATATATATATATTCCCCTTACAATAATCTGTTCATGGAATAAATTCCCACAAAATTCACTAAAAACAATGCGCACTTGCGTATTCGTTAATACGGAAATTGTACTGACTTCAGCCTGAATGAACCAAACCGAACTAATATGGAAACGGTTCAATCACAGCAAATCAAAAACGAAATGTGTTTCGCAGGAGGAAAGAGCTGATGGGAATTAATTCTCATAGTGCTTACCGAGGTGTCTAGACAGAGCTTAATCGTCAGGAACAAAATATAAATACAAAAAACGGTCGTTGGTGAATGAAAACTGATTCTGGCTAAAATATCAAAAGTCAAAAATAACCTAAGGAGATCTGTTTATTCCACGACACGAATCAATTCCTATTGTTAGTATCCTTTTTTGGGCAAGTATATTTAATAATTATTAAGGAATTTTAACAAATGTATATATTCCTAAGCTCGTAAAAATTAAAACAGCAGATATATTTATAAACTATTAAGGAATTAAAAAAGCAAATATATTTATAAACAATAAAAAATTAAAACAGTAGATATATTCATGAATTATCAAATAATTATAAAAGCAAGTGTATTTAACTGTTAAGACATTAAAACAGCTGATATATTTATGAACTATTAAAGAATAAAAAAAGAAATGTATTTATAAACTATTAAGGAATTAAAAAAGCAAATATATTCATAAAATATTAATGCATTAAAAAACCAAATATAGTTATAAACTATTAAGGAATTAAAACAGCAAATATATTGATAAACTATCAAGGAATTTAAAAAAAGCAGATATGTTAATAAACTATTAAGGAATAAAAAAATATATTCATTAATGATCAAGGAATTAAAACAGTATATATATTTATAAACTATTAAAAGAATTAAAAAGAGCAGATATAATCATAAACTATTCAGGAATTAAAAGAGCAAATATATTCATAAATGATCAAGGAATTATAAAAGGAAACCTATTGCTTTGTACTATTGAGAACCACTTTTGCATTACTAAGAATCACTTATTATCTTACAAACAAACAATGATTATTACGTTACGTTACACTTTAAGTGATTTAATTCAGAGTAGGTTTTCGCTTAAATGAAATGTGTAAAATAAATCCAAAATTGTATTCCCATTAGCAGAATAAGATTAATGCTATTGCAAAGCATTTGCCAGCATTACATGGCCGGAATTACAGTATGGAAATGCATAAACAGGCTCACAAAAAGCTCGAAGTTTACTTAATGAAGGCTAAAAAATAACTGTGATAACAATGAAAAAAACTCAAAACGACATAGCGCAGACATGCAAGCATATATATTATCACAACTTTGATAAAATACAGTATTTGGAATGAAATTCTGACAGGTAATATTAATATAATAAATGGTAAATCTTCTTCATTCCAGTAGGGTGAAAGCTGTTAAATGAATCGAACTTATTCTGCGAAGACATTTCTCAAATGAGGTTTGACGAAGTGTCAGAAATTACAGAGAACTAGTCGTCTGCAAGAATTGTCTCGACAATTTGAAGGATAAATCCTTCTTATCATTTCCCACCAATTTTCGTTTCATATGTAATTATATGAATTCAAAGGCTGTTACTATAAATATATTATCCTACTTTCCTCCCACCATAGAAACTAAAGACAATAAAAAAATCCTAAAAGAAAAGTAAACATATAACTTCATCATTATTCACGACTGCACGGTGGTTCAGGGTCCCGGATTAAAAAAAAAAAAACTTTGGAAGAATAAATTAATACTAATGAAGGAATGAGTTCCCAGACTCCCTCATCATTACTGTGATTTTTTAATGTGAATCATAAATATTCCTTTGGGAATCTCCCTGTAGCCATTTCACGTCTGCATGAACACATGAGTACGTGAATAGTATGTACTACTTGCAAGCTCACACCCACATGCATGGAAACAAATATATATATATATATATATATATATATATATATATATATATATAGTATATATATATATATGATGTGTGTGTGTGTGTGTGTGTGTGTGTGTGTGTGTGTGTGTGTATGTATGTGCGTGTGTGTGCGTGTGTTTATATATATATATATATATATATATATATATATATATATATATATATATATATATATTGCAATATTCACAATACACTGATTTTACTGGAGAAAAGCTCTTAGTAGAGTTAATATATATATATATATATATATATATATATATATATATTATATATATATATATATATATATATATGTATATATATATATATGATGTGTATATAAATGTATCATATATATATATATATATATATATATATTATATATATATCTATATATGTATGTATATACTATATATATATATATATATATATATATATATATATATATATATATATATATATACATACTATCTATAATATATATATTATATAATATATATATATATATACATACATATATATCTATATATATTATATATATACATATACTGATATATTATATATAACTATATAATATATTATATAATATATATATATATATATATATATATTATATATATATATATATATATATATATAATAATATATATTATATATATAGAATATATACACAAAGAGAGAGAGAGAGAGAGAGAGAGAGAGAGAGAGGAGAGAGAGAGAGAGAGAGGGGATTTCAGTAGTGCCTACATCGTTTGACCTTGAAATTTCTACATGACAATACCCTCACATTTATTGATTTTATGCTGTTAACCTATTTTCCTTTTAACAGCTCGAAGGACACCTTCGTATTGCTACTTAGATGTATCTCACCAAAAAAAATACCCTCTAATTAAATCATGTTTTATAACACTGATCTTCTGTTTAACCGTGACCTAACATTTTCATTTCTTGAGCATATGAAAACTCTCTGTATAATTTCACATGCATTTGTCACTAAATCGTCAGCAAAATAAATAAATAAAGGAATAAATAAATAAATAAATAACTATAAGATACTAATTTGATAAACATACGCTTGTCTTGCTATAAGAGAAAATGTCCAACCCGCCGAAAGGCTTTAGGGGTACTATGGACATAATATGCCCAATTCTCTGTTCCCTTCCATTCACCCTCCCCTCTTCTCTCCTTTCACTCTGAATGATACAGTTTTCCTCCTCTCTCTCTCTCTCTCTCTCTCTCTCTCTAGCTTCTCTTTGCGTTCGATGTGTTTCCCTTTGGTAGTCTTGCTAATTTTCCAAATTTTATCGCCCACTCTCCCCTTTTCTACCTCGTACATCCGTATTCTGCCTGGCTTTCCCCTTTTCGTCATATTTTCTCCTCATATTTTCCTTTTCCCTCATATTTTCTCCTTTTTTCTTGGTAGTTTCCCATCCTATATTTTCCTTACCCTATTTTCCATTTTTTGCTTATATCCCTCTTTTTCATGTCTTCCCCTTTTCATATTTTCCCTCTTTTTCATGTCTTCCCCTTTTCATATTTTCCCTCTTTTTCATGTCTTCCCCTTTTCATATTTTCACCTTCTCATATTTCCCCTTTTAATATTATCCCCTTTCCTCATTTTCCCCTTTTCATATTTTCACCTTCTCCTACTTTCTTATTTTCCCTATATTTTCCCCTTTCCTCATATTTTCCCTTTTTTATATTTTCACCTTCTAATATTTTCCCCCTTTCATATTTTCACCTTCTCATATTTCCCCCTTCTAATATTTTCCCCTTTCCTCATATTGTCCCCTTTTCATAGTTTCACGTTCTCATACTTTCCTATTTTCCCCTTTCCTCATATTTTCCCCTTTTCATATTTTCACCTTCTCATATTATCCTATTTCCCCAATATTTTTCCCCACTCATATTTCCCCTTTCCTTATATTTGCCTTTTCCATTTTCCTCGCATTTTCCCTTTTCCATATCTTCCCCTTCTAATATTTTCCTATTTTCCCCTTTTCCTCATATTTTCCCCTCTCATATTTTCTCCTTTCCTCATATTTTCCCCCTCTCATATTTCCCATTTTCATATTTTCCCCTTTCCTCTTGTTTTCCTTTTTTCCGCGTGTTTCCCCCTTGTCCTCTCGTATTTCGCCTTTAATCCTCCCTCCAGCTGGGTTGTGTGAAAGGAATAATACGTCCATCCTACACAATGCGTCCCATTCTCTCTCTGTCCCTGATAAAAACGGAAAAATAAAAAAAAGATTAATAAAAAATCTACGAAAATTTACACAACCAGCCGCTGTCGGCCGCTTCGCGAGCCATTTGTTATTTCTAATATTATGAAAAATGATTTTTTTTTAGGGGGGAAGGGGAGGGAAAGGGGAGGGGGGGGGGGGAGCAGGAGGCGTTTTGTTTCGAGGGAGCTATTCATGATATGAGCACGAGTCCGATATTTTTTATATTTCAGCGTTGTATAGAATCTCTTGTCGCAATGTTTGCCCTTATCGTGAAATTCACAGACGCTGGATTACGCTGAGCAGAGTTGCGACGAGCGAAATATTGCGCTGCGTCTTCGCTGGTGAATTTTAATACATTTTTTTTATCTGTTTGTTAATCCATTAACAGATTTATTTTCATTTTTAATAAGCGGTATATTTCTTCTTTCTGTATTTCCCTTTACCTCCTCTTAATACTTCCTAATAAACACCGTATTCTTTGGAAGCTTGAATTTCAAGTCAGTGGCTCCTTTAGTGGGCTTGTTCCATATGAAAAGGTGATTCTATAATAATAATAATAATAATAATAATGTAATAATAATAAACTAATATCAATAATAATAATAATAAATAATAATAATAAAACGTAAGACTTCATCTTATGTATACGGAGAATTTACCACCTATTCAATGCTGGATTACAAGTTTGAATGAAAAAAACTGGAGAATTAAGATAAGTTAGATAGAATATACGATTTTATAGGGACTTTGAAAATTGAACTAACTCTTTAATAGACGATATTGAATCACCTAGGACGTGTCAATTTACCTGGCATTTTAAAACACTCAAGGTTATTTACACGTGTATTTTTTTTTTTTTTTTTTTTTTTTTAGTTTTGCCAATGCTTATACAATTTGAATTTTTTTGTAGACAGGTGAGTTAAAGTTCTTCTGTTCTTAAGCCGGGAATTAGTTATATATATATATATATATAATATATATATATATATATATCTATATATATATATATATATCCATACATAAACCTTCCACCGCCAGGGAATGTATAGCAATCTAAGTAGAAATATTATTCACGAAGAAAGATGAAATTAATTCCATAAGTACAAGCCAGTCAAAAACTCCTCCGCTTAAAATCCACCGACAAAAATATTCTGGCCATTTTTCTAAAAGTCCCTGATAAGAGAGTTTGAGAATTTCGTCAAAGTTTTGCTCCCCACAAAATATCATACATAATGATGCGACGGAGACTATCTCGCGGGGTATAATGGTGTTTATATACTGGATAGAGAATCCCCATCTCCAGGTTAAAAGAGGAATTTTATCCTGTGTCCAAACCATTACGGAATGACTTTTAAATTTATGGAAGTGTGGAACTTTATTTTTTTTTTTATTTGTTAGAGGTGTCGAATCTCTGACATCAATTCATAATAAAAAACAACATATTTATCATCAAGTAATGCTACTTACTGTTATGAAATCATAAATGTCATTTATTATCTTGAAATATGAGATATCGAATTTACTGTTCTGGAATGATAAATACCAACATCGATTAAACGACAGGTATTTTTTATAACAATGGATGATTACTTACTGCAAAAAAAATGAATAAATGAAATGAATAAATATATTTATTTTTTTATTTTCAAATAATATTTTATCGAATAGACTGTTCTAGAATGATAAATACCAAATTAGTAGGTCAGTATTTTTATACAATGATGACACCTACTGTAATGAAATGATAAATATATAGTTTTTTTTTATTTTCAAATAACAGATATCGTATTTACTATTCTGGAGAGATAAATACCATATTGATAGGACAGTATTTTTATGCTATGTGACATTTTACGCACGATTTTTTTGAGAATTTTTATACAATGTTCCATTTTGCAGACTATTTTTTTTTCTGTGACCGTCCAAAATGATTTGGCTTGAATATAATTTATCGAACATCGTCTTAAATGTCCAGTCTCTGACTAAATAAACAGAAAATCCCATCCAGTTTGGAGTCACTTGATTCTGATACGCCAAGAAACTGAACATGCCAACTGAGTGTCCAAGGAAATGACTTATGAAAAAGCTTGTGACACAACACACAACATTAATCATCTCTTTAAGAATGGATTTATAACCCCATTATATCCCCGACAACCTTTGACAAGTAAGAAGACTTATAATAATAATGAAGAACAAGAAAGAACAAAACAGAAAAATTTGCAGATAATATGAACGATGCACACACTCACACACACCACACACACACACCACACACACACACATATATATATATATATATATATATATATATATACAAATATATATATATATATATATATTCATTTATACGTAATTATTTAATATATATATATCTATATATATATATATATATTCATTTATACGTATTTAATTATTTATATATACTATATATATATATATATATATATATATATATATATATATATATATGTATATATATATATATATATACTATATATATATATATATATATATATATATATATATATATATGTATATATATATATATATAATATATATATATATATATATATATTATATATATGTATATATATGTACATATATACATATATATATATCAATATATATATATATATATATATATATATATATATATATATATATATATAATAACTTGATCACGAAGTATATAAAACGTGATGCTATGTATAAATAAATGGGTTTTTTGCCACGAAGGAAAAAATGAAAAACGCGAGATAGCCAAGTACTTTCGGACCTTCCCTATATATATAATTAGTCTATATATATATAATTATATATATAATATATATATATATATAGGTTATATTTAATAATATATATATATTATATATATATCTATATTTAAATTTATATAGGGTTAATAATATATATATATATCTAATATATATATTATATATCTATATAATCCGAAAGTACTTGGCTATCTCGCTTTTTTCATTTTTTCATTCGTGGCAAAAACCTTTATATATATATAATATATATATATATATATATATATATATATATATATATATATATATATATAATATATAATATATACTCGTATTCCTTCCAAACTTTGCAAAACTTAAATATTCTAACTTTGTTTCAGGGGAAGGTGAGATTGGATTTGAGGGGAAATCGGATTATCGAAGGATTATTTTTTTTTTACCTCAGTCACAAAAATCGACTCTGCTCTCATTCCCGTGGGACGGAAAATAAAAAAAATTATAACTTTCTTGTTACAGAATCTTAATAAAGTAACAGTTAGGTATAATACGCTTATACGATGATGATCTTCCTAAACTATTTTTTCTGATTTGGAATGAGTTTTAAAATATTTGACCACATCCATAATGACATGAAAACCCTCATATGCTAATTAAAAGTTAATTTCGTTGTACAATACTGCAGTGTTGTTCCTGTCTCTTATGACATTACAATGGAAAACTTTTTTTTTTATTATAAATATACTTTCACTTTCTATAGTAAGTCTTTGTTATATCTTCAATGAGTGTATGCAATTAATTCCATATTGTGGCATATATATATATATATATATATATATATATATTATATACTATATATATACTATATAATGTATATATATATATATATATATATATATATATATAATATATATATTATATAATATATATCCATAAAGGTATAAGCCACGAAAGAAAAGATAAACAACGGAGGTTTCTTTCCTTCGTGGCTTATACCTTTATTTTATGGAATTATGCACGTTCCAAACTTTCGTGATTCAGTTATACACACACACACACACACACACACACCCACAATATCTATATATATATATATATTATATATTTATATATATAATTATATATTATATATACATGCATACATACATACATAATAACATACATATAGATATAAAGTAGAAAAATCGTAGGCAGTCAGTAAGAATTTATCCAACAGGAGTTATTGCGAGGAGGAGAGATTCAATCGGCAGGAGGAGAATGTCCAGAACGAGAAAAGTTTCCCAACTCGCTG
>NC_061102.1:952158-974658 GCF_015104395.2 Macrobrachium nipponense | reverse complement strand
ATGTGTGCATATATATATATATATATATATATATATATATATATATATATATATATATACATGTGTGCGTGTAAGTGTGTTTTCGATTTTAGTAGAGAGAAATATTCTAATATGATAAACAACTTCTTTCTCAATGAAAGTTTTTTGTTAACATTTCTCTTTAAAGTCTTCCACATTCCGATAATGTTGTGGCAGAGATGAACTAAAAATCCAGTCTTGTCAAAGGGACCACTAACTAAACCTTGATTTTCAATTACAGAGATAACTGGGATCATTTCATCAGCATCGCAATTACACCAAAGTTAATCATTTTTATGATGAACAATAATTTGAACTCATTTTTCCGTTTCTATATAATTGATAATTCACATACTTACGATCATAATGGAAAAATATTTTTAATTAAAAATAATTGTGTTAAAGAGCCTACATGTGAGATAACCGCTGCTACCTAATTGAGAGCCTTATACCCGTAATAATGATAATTTGTAATAATAATTCTAATAATAACCCCTGTTGACCTTTGGATATCCTGTGCAGGAGTCCTTATCCTTGGAAGGTTTCTATTTTTGTTTTTTTTGCGTCACACGATTATTATCACACATATATATCCCTCGACTGCATCCTGTGACTCTAAGTATACTTTCTTTCCGCGGCTGATGTCCTACTTAGTGAAGGATTTGCTTCTTTTCATAGCTGGGATGCTGCTAATGAGACCTCCTTCGATAGCGAGTCTTGTTTTTCTTTTTTTTATTTTATTTCCTTGGTCTCACCAACTTATATCGCGTCTTCAGCGACAGATATAGTCCTTACTCCAGCAATGGTGAGTCATTATTTTGTGAATCACCACATTTTACAATGATGAACAAAATAGGATGAAGTGAAAATGTCTTGACGTCATTGCACTTCGTAACTTATGTGTGAAAGTGGGAAAAGTCTCAAAATTCATTATATTAATGTTTCATTATTTAAATTTCATTATTTAAATCCGACTTGACTTAGAGATTTTTAAGTAGAAAGCAGTTCAAAAAATCCTTTAATTTGAATACGATATTTTTGGGAGTTTGGCCCTAATTTTGATGACTGGCTTTGATTTTAAAAAAATATATAAAAAATGAATGTAACATAAGTAACCTTCATTGATATATTATTCGTCATTATACTGAACTGCAGTTTTAAGAGGTAATTAAAATTTGATATATGGGTTAGAAAAACACAAGAGCTGTTAAGGCTCCATCTTGTAATTTTGCTGTATAATTATGCAGTATATATATATATATATATATATATATATATATATATATATATATATATATATCTATATATTGTATAATACATAATTCCTGATATATATTATATAATAATATATATATATATATATATATATATATACTGTATAATTTTACAGCAAATTACTGATATATATATATATATATATATATATATATATATATATATCTGAATATATCAGCAAATATTGATATATATATTATATATGATATATATATATTATATATATATATTAATATATATATATATATATCATATATATATATATATATATATATATATATATCTATATATTTTTATACTATATATATATATATATAGATATATATAGCTATATATCTATCTATATATATATATATATATATATATATATATATATATATATATATATATTATATAATATATTATATATAATATATATATATTGTTACGTATTAGCCGGGCCTTGAGAGAGGCTATATACGTAAACGGAAATAATTGAGGGAGGTGGACAGAAGAAATTAATCGACTTACCGTAAAACTGATAATTAGTGATAATTTCTTTAGAGGGAAAGGTCGCCAGAAAACTCAGCTCGTTACTTTACAGCTATTTATTTACAAAAAGGCCCTTGCTGACCTGGCCCTGGAGAAAAATAAATGCAGCGTCCCCACGTTGGGACTTATATATCTCTCACAAATGGATAATAGCTGGCTCAAAATGGATTCATGAAGCTGGTTTCATAAACTTGGGTAATGCAAACACTTGCGGGCAGAGAGACTGGGCACGTGACGTCATGGAATTGGAAAATAATCCCCAGATTAAACAAGATAAAGAAAAAAGGATTTATTGCCACTTCTATTGGTTAATTCTCTAACAGTGGGAAAGGAACTGTTTAATGTTTCACTGAGGTATGCAATGACTTCATTCGTCTGGACGATCACACAAGGGGAAGCATGCTGGCCATCAGGCAGTGAGAGGGAACAAAAGGATGAGTTCCTTTTGGGTTGGAAATTGAATTGGGAAAATGGGGATCAAATAGATAATAGGATGGGAGAGACTGGCAATATGCTGTTCCACAAGACGATGACATGGATGTCGTGTTCAATGTGGACGGACCTTTGTAGAAAAACGTGGCCTCGCTTTGTCTGAGGCCTGGGTCAATCGGCGCGCCACTCACGCCCATGGATAGGCCTAACAGGAAGGCAGGTGGTTGGACATCCGTCCGAGGTCACGTCTCGCAGTCGACTGAGGACGATGGCAGGCGTTTTGCTGATGTTTGGGAGTCAGCTTGACCCCCCACGAGCAAGGCAAATCCTGGAAACAAAACATACAGCCAGCAGAGGGGTCACAGGAAAAAGAGCTTAAGAAATAGGTCTAAGAAGTACCAATCTGCCTACATCCTTCCCTTTTGAGATACGTCCCTAAAGCTGACAAAAGACTATATTCCCCCAACTGGGGAACCCCCTATCTCTGGCTGGCGGGTTTTGGGTTTCCCGCGTTTTCTAAAAATCAGCTGATATTTGGAGGAAATGGCATGCCATTTTCCAAATCAAGTTAATTAATTAATCTCTGGGTAGACGGAACGATCTATAAACGTCACAATATATATTATATATATATATATATATATATATATATATATATATATATATATATATATATATATATATATATATATATATATATATATATATATATATATATATATATATATATATATAATATATATAGTAAACGCATAGTGTTATTTGACGACTGATAAAAGCTGGCCATTAGATAACTGTCATGTTAAAATGCACTTGAAACAAACTGAAACTTAAACCGGAAAAAATATAATTAGTAAAATAATGATAACACAAATTCGCCGAAAACGAATAATATTATATAACAAGTGATAAAATACGTCACGAGAAGTGTTTTCCCGCAAACTAACGAAGTCACAGAAATAGCGGTAAAAAAAACAGAAATAGCAGTAAACAAAGAAAAAAAAACAAAAAAAAACAAGGACAATTCTCCCTCACATGAGAACTCACCGATCCCAGTCATTTTAAAACCTCGCCTGAATTACAACGGGACAAATTCCGCCTAACCTTGACCCCCGTTGCATAAAAAGAACAATACTGGAATAAAGAGGAACTAAAACAAAATTAGGGGAAATAGAAAATATACCTTAACTCTCTCATTGTGTTTTACACGACTTAACTAAAATGAGTTTCGTGTTTTGTTCACGAACTGTTGTCCGAACTTTTAATGCTTTCCTTTGAAACGTCTCTCTCTCTCTCTCTCTCTCTCTCTCTCTCTGTGGCTTCCAGTTCTAAGCGATTCATACTGACATTTGAGATATGCCTCACAAGGATCTCTCATCAATATTATACTTATAGCATTATTTTTTTATTGTATTGAAGAGCCATTCATGCAAAAGCATGCATTACAGGCATTCTTGGTCATAAAATGATAATATCAGAAATAAAATATCAGAAATAATTAATTTCATTCAGGGAATGAGTCGTACGTCTGGTAAAGTACAATTAGGTAATAGTTAATGTTTGGTGATAATAATCGCACTATTTTTAGTTGAATTGAGAAAAATAAAAAGATATGTATACATATATGTAAATAAATTCTTCTGTTAAAACAGGATACGTCTTAAGTATAAAAGGCACATTAAAACACTCTGGTTTAAAACTAAGGACCATATTTCGGTGGGCTAACTTCTAACCTTATCAAGCAGTGAATGCATTATTCACTGATTGATAAGGGTAGAGATTAGTCCACCGAAATTTAGTCCTTAGCTTTAAACCAGAGTGTTTTAATGGGCCTTTTATATACTTTATCTTTATATATATATATATATATATATTATATATATATATATATATATATATATATATATATATATATATATATATATATATAATATATATATATATATATATATATATATATATATATATATATATATATATATATATATATATAGGTAAGTAAAATGAGTTGGTGGTACTGTAATCAAAACTTTCATTTATAACCTTCAGATTCTACTGTATACATAACAAACACACACTCACACATACACCCACAAAGGAATATTTCCCATCGTTTTCCAACATAATTGAAACGTTAAACTTGCTAAAGAGTCATTTCATTTGGTGAAAAATCAGCTGAACTTCGCCCAAAAGGTGGAATGCTATCGTCATACAAATAGCTTATGCAAACTAAGCCGTTAAGCTGGACTGAATTATTTACAGCAGTTTCAGAGTACTAGAGCATTTTTATTTTCGTCACTGAACTTCCTCTCATCTCGTGTGTTCATTTACATTTATAGTAAGAACTCCATTGCAATCATTCCTAATTATGAGTGTCTTTGTCCTTTTTCCATCGCTTGAATACAATGTCTACCATGATATATTTTTTTAATAGTTACCAAGTGTAAAAATAAACAGTCATTCCTTATAAAGATATATTAAATTTCAGCAAATATATACAGTTGAAAAGTTAGTATATAAAAAAACAGAGAAATTACCACACACATATGAAGCAATAATAATTCTATACATATTAATCTTCAGTAAGGATACAAAAAACTTAGAGAAAATGCCATGTGTATATGAAGTAAAAATAATTCTACATCAACATATCAAACTTTAATTAATACACAAAAACCTAGACACATTACCATACACATACGAAGCAAAAATAATTCTAATTTCATGTATCAAACTTTAATTAGTAATACAAATCTAGACAAATTATCATACACATACGAAACAAAAATAATTCTACATCCACATATCTAACTCCAGCCAGGACGAAATTAATCCAGAAATTACCCACAGACACTCGAAGCGCAAATAACCCCGTGCCTTCATATAACTGAAAGAGATGTTGAAGAGATTCGGTCTCACCCCAGACATGTCTTGGTCGTGACCTTCCAGCTCAGACTGCATCTATATACATACTTCCATCGGAAGTTCTGCCATAAAACAGAATCACGCGAATCTTTCAACGAAATTACCAAAGTTTCATGCGGTGCGATTCCTTCTCTAGAATTCCCCGGGACAAATATCGGCAGATGGGTGAGTTTCCTCCCTAGCAACTACGCTGCCATTTTTCTGTTATCATCGAACTTTAGTCTATTTGTTTATGCAGTCACTTGGTATTTTATCTATAGCCTAATTTGCTGAATATATCTGTGTGGATATTGTATTCAAAGCAGTTTCACTATATGCTTCTACAAGTAATATTCTCCCATGCAAATTCATCCATTTTTTTTTTATTATCCTACCTTTGTTTTTCTATTTATATAGCCTATTAGTATTTTATCTATAGCTTAATTTGCTGAATATTTCAGTGTCGATATTGTATTCGAAGCAGTTTTATTTTATGCTCTTAAAACTAATAATCACCCGAGCAAATTCATCCATTTTTCTTTAAATATCCCACTTGATATTTTCTCTATAGCCTAATTTACCGAATATTTATTTCAGTGCAAATATGGTATTCAAAGCAGTTTCATTTTATGTTTTTAAAACTAATATTCTTCACAGTATATTCATCCTTTTTTCTTTTAATATCCAACTTGTGCTTATCAGTTTATAAACCTAATTAACGTACTGAATATTTCGGTGTAGATATTATATTCAAAGCTTTTGAATCTCATAATTTTTTTCTATAAATGAAAGTTCTCCTATTTTACCTCTGACCCTTCTTCTACGGTTTAATCACATTAGATGAAAATACCATCGATCCTTTATTTAAAACCGGACATTCCTTCCCTTTATAGAATTCCCATTAATAATTCGAAACCATAATTTTTTTTTCCTGCCAGCTCCTACCTCCTTTCCAAGATTTTTTTCCTGCCAGCTCCATTCCAGGAGGGAATCTTTGCGAACTACTAAGGCTTCTATTGAATTAAGCGAGAAATGTGAATCGGTTATATAAGGCCAATAAGGGAAGGTATTCTTGGAAGCACAATCCCCCCCCCCCCACCACAGCCACCCCCCGCCGGCCCCGACCCCCACGTCCCAGATTCGAAAGATTGCATTTGGCCGTGCAATAGATAAAAATTGGGAGAACCAGATTCTTTTACTGGTCTTTTGGTCCGCACTTTATTTACTTCCCAGACCGTCGTTGAATCTTCAGTAAAAAAAGAAAGAAGAAAGAAAAAAAAGAATGGCCCGTATTTTTTGTGCAGAATCGAAATGGAATTCGCCCTGTACATAATATATAAAAGCTTCTTTATGTAGTACAATCTGGAATAAAATGCGTCTGTGAAGTTCCTTGATACATTTACAATTAAGATTTTTAGTATATACACGCATAAACATACGTACACACTCATATATATATATATATATATATATATATATATATATATATATATATATATATATATATATATATAGATATCATATATATGCGTGTGTGTGTGTGTGTGTGTGGAGGACGAAACTGTTGGGCATTTCCTGAGAAAAACACTTTTCATTTTCCTGAAGAATTTAAATATCTTCCTTCCCTAAGAAGATTACCAGTACTATACATACATACATATATACACGTAAATATATAGTCGTATATATAAGTTTACTTTCATCACATTAGCAAAAGGGATTTCTTGAGCTGATTTTCTTCATGACTTCCCCACGGGCTAACTGATGAACGTGAAAAAACTGGAGAAGCAACGAGTTAGGAAGCCGATGTTTTTAATGAAAATCTCCCAAGGGCCGAAGTCGAAGTTTGTTCATTTGGGAGATACACTTTGAATTTCGCAATCTTTTCTTATTTTTTACATACTTTAGACGTAAATACTTCTAAGACATCTGGATTTTTTTCTTTTACTGTCATATGATTATTAGACGATACCGGGTAGGCAGAATAGCAAAAAAAATAAGCGAATTCAAAATGAAGAGGCGTTCTCAAGGTATCTTCTCATCTAGAGTAATCAAGTGAGGCTTCCACATACCCATAGGTCGCTCCTTTCCAGGTAAAAAAGTATACATTCATTTCCTCTCGCAAAGTATTCCTGAACGTTTCCAGGCAAAAGTATTCCAGAACGTTTCCAGGCACTGTTTGCTGTAAAACTTCGAAGCACCGTTTTCCAGTTTCCAGGCAAAAGTATTCCAGAACGTTTCCAGGCACTGTTTGCTGTAAAACTTCGAAGCATCGGTTTCCAAGCAAGAGAGACACAGCAGTCTTGCCTATGGGATCTTCTAAGAATGACACTGAAAATGCATTGTATTTGTCCTCCAGGCCTGATACGGTCGTTTCAGAATACTTCAGTTACAGGAATTCGCCTTTGTGATGCCTTTTCATCAACTTTTTCGCGAAAATTTTAACATAATCGCACCGTAATCAAGGTTGGGAGGGATTGAAGGTCTCCAAAGAGATGAGTTTACAAACTCATTATTTATTTCTCGGTAAGGACAGCCGACCTAAGATCCCATCCTCGCAGGCATGTGAATCAGAAGTGAAAAAATGGTATTTTCTGACTAACTGTCTGGCTGGGGAAAATGCCTCTCTTTTTCAATGTAATTTCCACAAGATGAGTTCATGTATCTCTACGAGAAACTATGGTGATGATATGAATTGTTTATTTTTGGGAGTAATTCTCGTTCCTGGTTCCCCCAAAGTATTTTGATTTTATTAACTGATCTTAATGTATCTTATAGGTTGATTCAAGTGATACTGAGAAAACAGTATCGTCGGTCCGATAAATCTCTCTCTCTCTCTCTCTCTCTCTCTCTCTCTCTCTCTCTCTCAATTCTCCAAGAATAACAGAATATGAACCAAGTACTTTTTAAAGTATTCGATTTAAAGATACTGCAATTATTATTCTAAAGACAATATACATTTATACCAATATCTACCTTTCTTCTTGCTGTTCTTCATAAAACTTAAAGCCAAAATCCCCGTCAGGACTCACATGCAGTGTTTTCTTTTCCTTGGAATATATATATTATATATATATATATAGTTATATATATATATATATATATATATTATATATATATATATGTTATATATATATGTATATATATATATGTATATATATATATATATATATATATTATATGTATGCATCTATAGTATATGTATATTATCTATATATATATATATACGATTCTCACTATATACTTATTATCTATATATACATAACATACATATATATACTATATCTATATCGATAATATATATCCATACCTATATATATAATATATAGATTATATTATATAATATATATATAATGTCTAGTCTTACACTCTACTTGTTACTTATCTCAAAGCAGATCAAACTTTGATCATAAGTGGAAAAAACGACCTGACAAACATGTTACGTAGTTCGAGGGCAATAGAAGATTGAGGTCACGGGAAATAAAAGAAATAGTCAGTTAAAACGGTAAGAGCAATTTGATGAAATCTACAACGCAAAGTAACTGACCCTGTAGTGGTTTTCGAAAAGATGAATAAGTCAGCGAAGGTCGGAGTGATAAAAGAAAAATTAACAGTGTTCGAAATGGAGCAGTGTTTCTGCTTAAATATTGTAGGGGGAAATTATCCTAGAGAATAAATAATTGGAGAAACGCTGATCTGCAAACTGATTGTCAAATAAAAAATTCATAGGGAGAAATGGCCTTCATAGATATTGCAGAATGGTGCTCACAGGCTATGGAATAGTTGAAAGTTAGGGTAAAAATAAAGAAAGTCTGTTCTGAATATTGCGAAGGTTGAATATGTCAGTGTAAGTTTAATTCCCGATGAAGCTGTAAGGAGAACAATAAGAAAATGTTAAAGAAAGGAAGTTACTAGTAATATGATTTCCCTTCCCCCAAAAAATGCACCATCCATTATTGTTTTATAGTTAAACTGTACCGAGAGAAAAAGTACGGGTCTTATAGATTTTAAATATCTCATCTGGCAGCACAACAGTTACTAATGCTGCTGATTCCTAGTTTCCGAATGATAAGAGAACATTTAATAAGTCATATATACAAAGTTCTTGGATGTCTAAACTAAAATCTACAATTATTTTCCCATTTTTCAACTCACTCTGGGATTGACAGTTGTTACTTTTGACACTCTCTCTCTCTCTCTCTCTCTCTCTCTCTCTCTCTCTCTCTCTCGTTCGTGAATGATCCGATTCTTGTCTATTCGTTGCTTTTTTTTTTATTTTCTTTTATTTTGGCAAATTTTTCTCGTAGACTTCAAAGATGCCCAGCTCATGTAAATCTCCGAGCGAGGCAAAACATCGCTAAACTAATAATACCGTCGAGTTGACGGAATTAGGTTACTGTTCGTCCATTTCTTTTCATATGATCTGAATTTCTGTTGAGTGGATGATATCACTATCGTACACTTTGGGTACAATCTCATTCATTCTCTGGGCGTGTCAAAATTCTCGTCAATTTCAATTTTTTTTTAGCAATTAAAAGTATTCCACATACCTTCAGGAGAATGTGACCCAGTTTTCATTAGCCATACTAATGCATAAGGCCTTTTAATACTCTGTATCCCCGACGCGAAACGATGTCATCTGCCATGGGTTTCAAAATACAATTAATGGATTAAGGGATACATAGCGGCTTCGTGTCCATTAAAAACCATGGATCCATTCTGGATGAAATACTGTCTGATACGAATGTACCCCAGCGTATACTTGGCGTATTATCACCAATATGAACTTTCGTAAATGATTTCCTTTTGAACCGAAATGGATATACAATGAAACAAGGGGTAAACTCCTTACATTATGGACCAAAACCAAGTAAATGAAAAGCAGAATTACAGACGGGACTGTCTTCTAATTATGGAATAAATTGGAACATGTGGGTAAACTCATTATATCATGGACCAAAACCAAGTTAATGAAAAGTAGAATTACAGACGGGACTGTCTTCTAAATATGGAATAAATTGGAACACGTGGGTAAATGAAAATCGGAAATACGAACTGAACTGTCTTCTATGCTTATCAGGGTTAACAGGACGTTATTCAGAGCCGCCTTATTCTCTTGGAGGCTCTCCCAACTTTGTTCTTTGAGGCATTAGGATCAAAGGACTCGTATCCTATTAACTACCTTAATCTAACCCCTCATCTAATACCACCATGCCTCTAATTACAGAGACGTACTATTGCCTCTCTCTCTCTCTCTCTCTCTCTCTCTCTCTCTCTCTCTCTCTCTCTCTCTCTCTCCTTGTATGTGAGCAACATTCAACCGTTCAGGAGACTGATTATCCATTGACTCACAATTAACATTCATTACCAATACATTTAATCAGATTTCTCACTAACATAAAAATAAAAATAAAAATAAATTGAACAGCAGTGTGTGTAAATCAGTCAATCAGATTACTAAATAAAATGAAGATCTTTAGCAAAATGAAACAGCTGTTTATGATAACTAAATTAAAAGTCCTACTAAACGAATTTCCGACCAAGTTCCTTTAACCAACATAGTGTCTAAAAATAAGTTAAAGGAAGGACAGGAATTAATATGATATTTTACTTGCGTTTTGTAAACCAATGAGATCTGCAGTTCGAGCACCACCAACAAGAGATCTGAAGTTCGAGCAACACCAAAACAAGATCTGAAGTTCGAGCAACACCAAAATGGGATCTGCAATTCGAACATGACGAAATTGGACGAACTACTAAGGTACACAAATAACACCCACACTTTATTTTAAAAAGATTACGAATCGTCTTCATCATTCTGCGTTTGTGTATATATTGAAATCTGGCAAAATGAAATAAGATTGCTTGCTAACTACATCAGTTTAATTCACAACTCAAAGCTAAATGCGTCAGATGAACTTCATTTGCTTAATTATGAAAAGTTAAGGGGAAAGAGTTTTCGTTTCCGCTTCTCTTTCTCGTTTTCTAGAATTTTATAATATATATTGATATATATATATAGTATATATATATATATATATATATATATTATTATTTGACGCTCATGGAAAGCATTCTGTTTATATCCGTTATATGAAAACGTAAGGATTATATACGACATTTACTTATTGACACCGAATTTACATTTAAAACAGGACAATTGCAGGAACATTATAAATTATATATATATATATATATATATATATATATATATATATATATATATATATATATATATTATATGCAATATTCCTTTAGTTGTTCATATTTAAGGGAAGTTACTATCCCAAGCAGCTTAATATTCTACAATAATATGAGCGTGTATCCCCTTCTTACCTTTTCATATGGAATCAGAATAGCATCCTCTAAGCTATGCCTACTTTCTTATGCTTCTGCTCCTCAAGGAAAGTTAATTGCCCGTCCGAGATCTCGGGACAAAGCAGCGCAGTATGAAAGGCCTTTGTGTTGGAAGAAAGGCCTTTTTTGGGGGCTGAGGGGTGAGGATGGCTGCTGTACGAGTCTAGTAGTTTCGTTTCGAACAAAGGGAAAAGGGAGTAAGTCCGTTTTTTGTCTCCCACGCGAGCCATTTTTTGTTTTCTATGAAACAAAAACTGTTTGGGATGGGTGTTTTTTGTCTGTCCGTCCGCACTTTTTCTGTCCGCCCTCTGATTTTAAAAACTATTGACGCTAGAGAGCTGCAAATTACTATGTTGATCATCCGCCCCCAAGCATCAAACATACCAAATTGCAGCCCTCTAGCCCCGGTAAATTTTATTTTATTTAAGATTAAAGTTAGCCATAATCGTGCGTCTGACAACTATACAGGAAAACCACCACCGTGACGTGGCTCATACAGCATTAGACCGAGACAACCGAAAGATAGATCTATAAATTTTCAGTGGCCTTGATCCTACGCTGTACAGAAAAAGAGATTGCGCCGAAGATACTTCACCTGATTTTAGGACTCACGCTGTCAGACGGAAAGACAAACAGATTTACTGAGAGAGACTTTAAATGAGAAAAGAAGAGAAAGGGATAAGATGGACTCTTATTGGACTTATAGAGGACGTTGATAATCGTGTTGGCTTTATCGAAATAAGTATGTTTTTTTATTACTTACGAGAACTTATAAAAATGGCAATAAACGTCTCTATTTATTCCTACCCAGCAAAAACAACTATCTAATCACAGCTATTGAAAACTATTGCAGTATCTGATAGAAAACACTTAAATTCCTGAAAAAAAATTTAACTTCTAAAGCTATATACACAGTCACTGAAAACGATTGCAGCATTTGATACATAACTAGATAACACTTAAATTCCTGAAAAAAACAATTAACTTCTATTGCTATATACACCGTAGCACAGAGTGCAAAAAGGCAAGTTGTTCTCACAGACACCTAAACTATAAACCAGGGTTGCCATCCCAAGCAACAACAATAACATGATATCGCTCTCCATTGAGAGAGAAGAGGGGAAACCCATCACGAAGACAAGCTCCTACCTAATCCCGTTCGCTAAGCGTCAACTCAGTCATCATGCTGGCCGAGGAGGGTAAGACAAATAAATAGAATTAAACTGTGGAGCCGAAGTAGGTCAGTAGAAGGTTCCAGGACAGAGGGGAATATCCAAGAGAAAAGCTTCCCCCTGGTGTGCGAGAGGGGAGGAGATTCCGAGGGGAAACGGAACGAATATTAGCGTAAATAATGACGGAAGCAAGCAGGGCAGTCAAAGATGAACCCAGTAACGTTTTGTCTGGCGAGTTTACCTTCAAGTGAAGCTGAGATTCTTTCAGAGTCAGTGATTCTTTGTACCCTACCGTGAGGGAGACTAGGGGACAAATGTTGCTGGAGTCCATAAAACATGCTGTTCTTTTAGAATTTTAAAATCGGTAATTCTTTGTACCCTACTACGAGTGGGATTAAGAGACAAATGTTGCTGGAGTCCATAAAACACAACTTTAAAAAAGGAAAAGTCTTACATTGTCACGAAAGATAATTGACATTAACGATCACTCTCAGTGGTCATGACAAGTAACCTGTGATCAATCAGTCAGTATAAAAAAAATTTATAAGATATAAACACTAGATCTATACATATTATATATCACCTAACAGTGATTAATTAGAATAAAAGAAGAAAGTTTGTTTAATGTAACTCACTGAATTTAATAAGTGAGTTGACTCTTATAATGGAGAAAAACATGAAGACAATGTTATGAAGACAATCATATCTTAAAAAAAACACGAATACAGTGATATTTTACAAGGTGATTTTAAAGAACACCACGTTTTGTCAAGAGGAAAAATACTACAACATTACGAATAACCACTCGTATATCAAGTGAGTAGGGACATTGAAGAAAACATTTCCATACCTTTAAGAATATGTATAACATAAACAGATGTGGAGAAAGAAGATAAATACGAGATATCTTCGTAGCACTATGCAGGAAAGTGTCCAACCATCTACCAGGGGTTGGAAGTTTTCTTAGCCATTCTCGTCTAAGTTGTGATTTCAAATCTTGCGCCAGCCAATGTTATGTACGCAATAAAACTCATTATACTTGCCGCAGTGGAGTTCATATTTCCATAAAACACGATTCTAAAGAGCATTAGTGTTTTTTTATATATATAAATGCCTGGACGCTGAGTGATATTCACAATGTAAACAACGTAACGTTTCAACAAAGTCTTATGCTCAGTGGAATATAAAGTAAGTTGATGTTGCACTGTATAAATATTACTTACTCTCTCTCTCTCTCTCTCTCTCTCTCTCTCTCTCTCTCTCTCTCATGCACGTTATTTTCATGCTACTCCTAACGAAGCTAATACCTGCGACCCTTTGTTTGCAATCATCAATCAATTGTCCTCTTGCTGTACATCCTGGATTCCCTTCCTCCAATTAATTTCCTCCCTACGCTACTATTCGCATTCCCTTTTTTAAAATAAAATTGATACGATTTTCGTGCATTTTGTTTATCTACTCATGATTCGTTAAACGTTCATATATTTCTCTGCATTAGTGCATTTTTAATTCGGTATTTTGTCTTATTCGCACTTTTCTTTTTAGGTTAGTCATTTTATGTGTGTGTGTCTGTGTGTGTTTAGTATCCTAATTCCCTGAGCGCCTCAGTGGCGTGATCGGTATGGTCTTGACCTGCCACCTCGGTGGCCGCGAGTCCGATTCTCGGGAATCCCATTGATGTGTGAGAGATGTGTATTTCTGGTGATAGAAGTTCACTCTCGACGTGGTTCGGAAGTCACGTAAAATGCCGTTGCTGAATAACCTGGTTCCATGCAACGTAAAAAACACCATAAAAACAAACTAGTCTCCTAATTCAAGGTCGCTCCTCATTTTCTCTTGCATTTTTTTTTTTTTAGCAAAACCTTATTAATGTTTCATCCCCAACAGATTTCTTGAACTCCAATGGCCCGACTACAGTCTTGCTCCCAGAGGATGTCGTGTGCAATTGGAACTTCTTCAGAAGTTCAAGCGAGGTTACAAACCATTATACTACCATAATACTATTCTCCTTTGTTTTCATATATATTTTATCTATTTGTTAATTTATTAATCTATTTTATATCTTTTTTAATAAGTGGAGTCTCTTCTTTTCGGCTTAACCTTCTGTATATATACATTTATATATATATATATATATATATATATATATATAGGATATATATATAGTAATATATATATGTACACACACATATATGAGCTATAACACACACACACACACACACACACAACACACATATATATATATATATATATATATATATATAGTATATATATATATATATATATATATATATATATATATATATATATATATATATGTAGTTCATATACAAGAATTTCTTTATCTTGTTGACAGTACTGTAGCAATTTATAACTCAGAAAAGCTACATAACAGTTACAGATAAAAAATAAAATAAAATAAACAGCGTTGATCGCATCGGATTTTATTGAACTGGTTTTTATCACTCATTTGAATGATAAAAATAATAAGTGGTAAAAACATGAAAATAACTTTACAATGCTGAGCGAAATATGAATTAACATTAAGAGACATCCGATTGTTCAATGCGATTACCTCATATATCATGTCGGTAAAGTCACTGATATATGTTGATATTCGTTAAAAAAATCTAAACAGTAAACGAGTATCGATACAAATGAAGATTACACGTTTTTTATGAACTGATAAATCTGAATAAAGATATTTGCATCCGTTGCCATAATTGATTATTAACAGAAATCACCAAAATAACTTAATAACAGGCATTAAACTCCGAGGCCAAACTCAAACGAAGAGCTGTAGTATAGAATCCGGTCATTCTTGTTATTTGTACCTGTGCCAAGAATCCCCGCTGATAAAGCCATCCGAGATACGGAACGTCTCTTAAAAGAAATAAAGGAGAGATCCGGGGACGGAGAGCAATGTGTATTTCCTGCACATATTTCAGACTCACGTTATCTTTAATGGATATTTCTTCGTGCGCTTTTCAATAAAAAAAAAACATTCGTTGAAAGCTCCAGTTTGAGAGAGAAGAGAGAGAGAGAGAGAGAGAGAGAGAGAGAGAGAGAGTATATCTTAGTTTTACCAGACCACTGAGCTGATTAACAGCTCTCCTAGGCTGGCCCGAAGGATTAGATATTTTTACGTGGCTAGGAACCAATTGGTCATCTAGCAACGGGACCTACAGTTTATTGTGGGATCCGAACCACATTATATCGAGAAATTAATTTCTATCACCAGAAATAAATTTCTCTGATTCCCCGTTGAGAGAGAGAGAGAGAGAGAGAGAGAGAGAGAGAGAGAGAGAGAGAGAGAGAGAGATGGGTGGGTTCGTTTTAGAGACGGGCCTGTTTTGTTGATTAACTTGAGGATGAAGAACGAAAGGCAGTACCTTTAATCATCTGAGAATAAAATATATTAGTGAATTTCAATAATATCTTCATACAGAAATGTTGAAATATACTGACTGCTAGTTGGGACAGAGCCTAATGAAAGAGGAGATGAGTCAGATAAGAAATTGCGAATCGTATTCAAAACGCAGAGTTCAAAAGGCAGACTGGAGTGCAACGTTCAAGAAAGAGGACAGATTGAGTGAAAGGCTACATCGTGAGGAACCCCACTCAAATAGTTAAATGGGAAAGACAAGAGCCTGATGGGGTGACCATACGAGCAAGAGGCCATGCATCTATGAGACCAGCATTATATTAATGACAAAAAATATGCTTACAACGAGGTCAAGTCTTAACATTAGAACAAAAATATCCCGTGGATTTAAGAAGAAAGTGGACGAAAAATACAATGGACAACGGCAGGAAGAGAAATGCAAGACAGTGCAGTTCTTTGCCTAATCTTATATCTTCAGTAAAAGACTCACAAGTCATTGTCTAAAATCTTAGATATGCCGTGATTCAATTAATCCAGGAGATTATAGACCGCTCTGTAATTCATAGCTTTCGTCGTTAGCAGAACCGAGCCCCCGTTAAATCCTGAGGGATTCCAGGCAGCCTTTCCTAAAGTCATGTAAAGCTGGAAATTCAATTTAAAGACACTGATTCTGATAAAGGCTATTATCAAGTATTGGAATCCAATATAGACAAGCTCCTGTCACTGTTCAGTAAAGGGGACATTTGGGTAGTTCTTTAAATACATTGGTATCTATCAAATCCAAACCATTTTTTTATCATGTCGTTGTGCATAAAAAGAGAATTATAAAAATTAAATAGATTATAAGATGTATTAGGCAATGTGCACAAAATGAGCAATGGAATACTGAGGCAAATATTAAATTTTAAGTTTTTTTTTTACTGTATTACTGCTTTGCTTTGAAAACATTATGGATAGTACTGTGGCTCTTTTTATATAGTATATATTTATGTCCAAAAGGACGTGGGTACATATTACAAATAATCCTTTTAAGTACAATTTCCTCTCTCTCTCTCTCTCTCTCTCTCTCTCTCTCTCTCTCTCTCTCTCTCTCTCTCTCTCTCTCTCTCTCTCTCTCTCTCTCTCAGTAATTTTAGAGAAAGTAAAACCATGCATATCTATCAGATCACTGCATGGAGGAGAGGCATTCTAGGATTCCTCTAATAAATAAAATGATACATCATATATATACATATATATATACACATACATACATACATACATACATAGACACACTCACACACACACACACACACACACACACACACACACACACATATATATATATATATATATATATATATATATATATATATATATATATATATATATGATATATATAGTATATATATATATATATATATATATTACATCAATTATCGTATCTACTGATAAAAACAGAGAATTGCATAGTTTCAATAAAAATTGCGAGGGTCTGAATAGAATACAAGCTTTATACCCTGGTATGATGTATATATTTATTCATAAAGATTATTATTCAGTAACCAAAACGTTCAACACTCTGATACGATAGCAAGCTAACACCAAAACATTTGAGCACACAGCATATGTATAAACAATTCAGTGCAAATTCATGGATATCATCGGGTATGCAAAACAAAGTCCAATAAACAAAGACTCGCCTGCACTGACCTCAAGGGACACTCGTAGAAGAAAATCTTTTTATTTCTGCCATTATATTTGAGCCGCGTTTTTTTGTGTGATAAGAATCATGAAAGGCTTCAGGGAACGGAGCAGCAGATTTTTTCATGAGTAGCAGCAAAAGCTGGCAACAAAGCGAAATTCGCATATAGTAATAAAGTTCAAACGCCATGGAAGCATTACGATTTTTAAGGCAGTCTGTCGAGAGACGTATGTATCCAGTGGGCGTAGGTAGAAAGTATAATGATATGCATGTATGTATGTATGTGTATGTGTATGTATACATACATATATATATATATATATATATATTATATATATATCATATATATATATATATGATAAAAGGAGCCCATAAAACACTCCTTTTATCGGATTGAATTCTGTTATAACAGCATATATATATATATATATATATATATATATATATATATATATATATATATATATATATATATATATATATATATATACTATATATATTATGAGGAGACACTTCAACCATCCAAAAACAAGGAGGTGACGTGAAACCAATAAAAGCTATATATAATAATAAAAAAAACAATACGTACCCCACACACATTTCAAAATAATACACATCACCAGCGTCATCGTCTCAGACAGAGAACTCCGTTAATTCACCCCAACCAGTCTTACTGCTGTTGACACAGCCGTCATATGGGTCCCTCATGCGAATCCAGTGCGTCGGCTTCGGCTTGGACTTCGTCGTCGCCAGTTTCGACACAATATTAAACAACACTCCGTTGAGACCTTTGCATTAGATGCCACAGCTATTTGTGAGGTTTCGGACTCATTTTTTGTTTGGCTTGTGACATTACCAGATTTTTCTTGTTCATGAAATGTTTGCTCAGGTTTACTGCACCTTTAGATTTAGAATCTTTACTGTTTTCTGGGTAACATATGTATACACACATACATATGCATATGTATATATATATATATACACACACACACACACACACATATATATATATATATATATATATATATATATATATATATATTAATATAATATTAATATATTATATATATTAATATAATATATATATATACTTAAAAAATTACAGTAGATGCACGTGACTTCATTAAATAAACTTGACAAAATACAGTACTGAATCATTACTAATGCATTTCCGAATACCAGAATGTTCTTATTACTAATTGGGATGGCTTGGGTTAATTACGTTTTTTTTCAGATTTCGCAACGAATTATTGTAGAAAAAATAACTAACTTTCCTCCTGATTTACAGTTTAAATGATAGTTACATATTATAGGTAGGAGATTTACTAGAGGTTTTGACCCGGTATGTATCCACCTTTGTGACGTGTTTAGTACAATTCCGTTAAAGATTACTGGATAAACATAAACAAAAAGGCTATAAATATAATAACGACCCCAAAAGAATATCAGTCCCAGATAACGACTCCCAAAAACCCCTAGAGATCACTACCTAGGAAAGATCCAATTGGTATATTACAATTTTAATGATAAAATATTTAATAAATTATTTAATTCTTGTGAATATAATACCCTCTGCTGACCAACACCCCCTCAAATTGTCACTGTGTTACCCAGGCTGCTACTGGATCGTAACTTCTTGGCTAAACTTCGCGAGAGTTTCGTGACACAACTTCTTCAAACTTCCTCACCTGGTGATGGACAACATCCTCGTGAGGAGGGAACTGAGGATACTGGGGTTTTCGATAAAAGTTCTGCCGTGGTTATGAGGAGCAGATCTTTACGCTGATCAGAATTGATTTCAACGTATTATTATTATTATTATTATTATTATTATTATTATTATTATTATTATTATTATTATTATTATTATTATATGGAAAAGTAAATCCACCGTAGCACGTCTGTTTCATTTTGTTATTCAAAATATATAAAGCAGCAAGCTTCCGATGATCTGCAAAGTCCTCCTTTCTGCTTTATATATTTTAAATAACAAAACCAAACAGACATATTACTGTGGATTTACTTTCCCATTTTATTGACTCATGTGATTATGAGTTTTTCTATGGATTATTATTATTATTATTATTAGTTATTATTATTATTATTATTATTATTTCTTTAGATGAAACCTATTGACATGGAACAACCACACCAAAGGGGCCAATGACTAGAAATTCAATCTTCCAAAGAATGATGGTTTCAACCTCCCACCGCAAACCCCCCACCCCCTTCACCACACTGCATCATTAACTGATCAAGATGCAGAGCCAGTGATTTTTCATCGCCCTTGGGGAGACGCGAAGCCACCACATCTCAGTGGCATTCCACGACGCTAGCTACTATATCAGTAGACCAGTAGTATTTGAAGACACGAAATTTCTCCTAAAGAAGAGGTCTAGAGTGACAGTCGCCATTAGATAAAGCTGAATGTTGAATATAGCAGAGGTTTTAGATTGAGTGTGATAAAGGAAATCATATAGTTTACGATTCAGTCAATAGACAGTTAGATGAAGTGTTGTATTTCTGCTTCAGAGTGCTCAGCGATAATCCACTTCAAAACTTTTAAGCGATTAGGCTTAGCCCAAGGAATTACAGATACAGGCACATGATATTAGGCTTCGTTCCTCGTCTAGAGCCATCATCAACTGTAATGCCATAAAAATGAGCAAAACCTGGATAAAAAAAAGTCGAGTTTAAGCCAATTATTCAGTCTTCTTAGCAAAGATGATTTGCCCAGCTGCAGGGATTTCGTACATTATTGAGCTTACTGGATAATTGCTTCAATATTTCTATGTTAACTCGACGTTCAGACTATACATGTCATCTATATTGTCCTGTAATGTTTTATTCAAGTTATTCGTATGAACACTTCGCTTTGTGAATATTACTGTACACACTGCAACTGAATATCGTATTCTGCTGTAACAGTATTAGGTTAGGTTAACTACATTAGATTAGGAGAATTCTCTCTCTCTCTCTCTCTCTCTCTCTCTCTCTCTCTCTCTCTCTCTCTCTCTCTGTATATGTAATGCACGATATGCTCTACTGACCAGTAATAAAATTTCTGACTTTACTTTCACGTTAAGGGATGGCTTGGATAATATCCTATTGTTACTATTTGAATAATGTTATGCTGCTCTCTGTAACTGCATATTCTGCATCTTTACATGATTCTGTAAAATAAATTGCAGCTACATTTTAAAAGATTTTCATGTAATCACTTAAGCTAAAGAAAAAAAACCTCAATTTTGCTGTAAAAAATATCCATTGTTCTTAAATACCAAGACGTGAAAATGTTATTGTGGGAATTAATACATCAGTCTGTTTTTATTTATCAGAGGTCAATCAGAATAAATATAATGAACTAACTGCATGTTTCTGTCTATCCTCATCAACCATACGTACTGAGCACGGATACAAATGTTAACATTTGTATCCGTGCTGATATGAAATTATGGATTCCAGATGATTTATATATCTATATAACATAACCTGTATCTGAGTGACTCCTTTAACCAAATAGAGACCATAATGGAAACTGTATTCTTCGGTTCATCCGTTAACTATGTATTATACTTACACTAAATATCTATTAATCTTTCATTGCAAAACTGCTGCACAACATCATGAAAGTATAATACATACTTAAATATTTATCAATCTTTCATTGCAAAACTGCTAAACAGCGCATCAAGTAAGTATGATACATACTTAAATATCTATTAATCTTTAATCGCAAAACCGCTAAACACCACATAATGTAAGTATGATGCATACTTAAATATCTATTAATCTTTGATTGCAAAACCGCTAAACACCGCATCATGTAAGTATAATACATGCTTAAATATCTATTAATCTTTCATTGCAAAAGTGCTAAATACCACATCATGTAAGTATAATACATACTTAAATATCTATTAATTTTTCATTGCAAAACTGCTAAACACCGCATCATGTAAGTATAATACACACCTAAATATCTTTTAATCTATCATTGCAAAACTGCTAAACACCACATCATGTAAGTATAATACATATTATTACTTTTACTTCCCTTTTTTACACGATTCAATTCTATTATCCTGTCCACTAATTGTTCCCCGTTTATCACCACTTTTCTCTTCCCTCCTTTGTTGCGGTCCCTCGATTGTCTCTCCTTTTTATCACTCTTCTTCTTCTTCTTCGGTGTTATCTCTTCCCTTTTGGGTGGAACTCTCAACCGTTTTTGCCTTTCAAGCAATCGACGTTGTTTGTTTGTCTAGAAATTACCATATAAATGGTAAGTAAGGAAACAGCACTGTTTTCAACCAGCTTGTATGTTTGTTTGCAATTTTATCACTTGATTTAATCTAGTTGATAGATGAAATTAATTTTGATTTTAAGGGATATATTAAACTGCATATTTGAGGAACTCGAAAGAGCTCATATACAGAACTGTCTTTAGCTAACTTGTATTGTTTTTGTTCACGTTTTTCTATATGGTTTAATCTAGTTAATAAATAAAAATAATTTTGATTTTCAGGTAAATATTTAACTGCACATTTGAGAAACTCGAAAGAGCTCACATACAGCAGTGTCTTCAACTAACTTCTATGTTTTGTTCACGGTTTATAATACGATTTAATCTTATTAATAAATAAAAGTATCTTCGATTAAGCATATATATTTTACTTCTACTTTGAAAAACTCGAAAGAGCTCATCAGCAGTACTGTCTTTAACTAACTTCTATGCTTTATTC
>NC_061102.1:927158-947158 GCF_015104395.2 Macrobrachium nipponense | reverse complement strand
TGAATCATGGTGAAGTGATAAAATAATAATATATATATATATATATATATATATATATATATATATATATACATAAATAAATAATTTTTAAATATATATATATATATATATAGATATATATATATATATATATATATATATATATATATATATATATATATATATATATTTTTCCGCCAAATCATTCGTCTTGATGCCGTGAGAACAATACATACCTCCCTCCACCCAGTAATTTATGAATATTACAGACAAGACAATCGTCCATAATCTCCATTTTTGCAAAAAGACTCCCTCACCCAATACACACCCCCCCCCCCCCCGCCCCCCCCCCCCCCTCGTGTTTCCAGGAAACGGTCCTGAAACATTAATGTCTGGACCTGGCAGAGCCTGACGTTTGGATTACCGCTTTTTTAAGAGCTGGTATGAAATGGATTTGCTGGTAGACGTCACGAGGGTGATGGCTTCACTTTATAAATAAAACCATCCTTTTAATTCCTTTTGGTTTTCTTTGGTTTGATTTTCGACACTTCTTTTTTTTAGCCATTAATTGCATTTGCTTTTATCTGGTTTGATTTTCGACACTTTTTTTCTTTTAGCCATTAATTGCATTTGCTTTTCTTTGGTTTTATTTTCGACACTTGTTTTTCAGCCATTAATTGCATTTGCTTTTCTTTGGTTTGATTTTTCGACACTTATTTTTTAGCCATTGTTTGTATTTGCTTTTCTGTGGTTTGATTTTCGACACTTTTTTTTTTTTAGCCCTAAATTGCATTTGCTTTTCTTTGGTTTGATTTTCGACACCTTTGTTTTTTAGCCATTGTTTGCACTTGCTTTCCTTTGGTTTGATTTTCGACACTTTTTTTTTAGCCATTGATTGCAATTGCTTTTCATTGGTTTGATTTTCGACACTTTTGTTTTTTAGCCATTAGTTGCATTTGCTTTTCTTTGGTTTGATTTTCGACATTCATTTTTTAGCCATTAATTGCATTTGCTTTTATTCGGTTTGATTTTCGACACTTTATTTTTTTAGCCATGGGATCTGCAGTCATATCTGCAGGTTTTTAGTTTTTCCTCTGTTGTATAACACTATTGTGTTTACACATATACACACACACATATGCTGCATATGTACACGATCTAAATTTCATTTCACTTGTCATTTTGAAAATAACAATTTCAGCTTATACATATATATATATATATATATATATATATATATATATATATAATATATATATATATATATATATATATATATATATACGGAGACGACATTGTCTCATTATTCATTTTGGTAGCGAATGCCAGAGCGGCAGACAACTGGGTTTTGGTGACACATTTTCTCTCTCTCTCTCTCTCTCTCTCTCTCTCTCTCTCTCTCCTGACAGCCAACAGCTCTCTCTCTCTCTCCTCTCTCTCTCTCGTCATACCTCCCCTTCATTTCATTAGGTCATCAAATCAGAGTCGTGAATTTACAAAAATATGCATTTATTTAAAAGCAAAGTATTAACTGAATAACTCAGATTCTTAACAGAATGATTAAATGGAATGTTAACTCAAAGTCCAAATAACTCAGATAACCCTCGGTAATTAACCTAACACCAACATTAGTTTAGTCAACACAGTAATTAGTCAACACCATTTCTCCAATGAATAATCCCACTCTTCTCCAATTATAGTTTCCACATTCTAGAATTGCCTGTTTAAAAGAACAGGAGAACAATCTGATAAGCATACACAATTGTAAATAAAAAGTCAAAATATTAAATGAAACAGAACATCTTTACAAAATATCAAAAATACAGTCAAGCCACACCTTTGGCCAAAGCACAGTAATTCTTACCCATTTCAGCCAGTTTCACTTCACCAAACAGAAACACGTTGGCAGAGCCATCCCGGCTCTGCCTTCTCTCCCTGTAACAGTCTCTCTATGGTTTAGTTACATTGCTATTATGTAGGAAAGAGGCTCACACGTACACACAAACTCACTCCCATCGTTCATGCCCAGAAACCACTCATAACCAGTTTCAAAGACACCTTTGACAAACGCCTATAACGACAAATGAGTGTTGACCTGCTTACTGCTTAGGTAAGGATTTTAATATCACACCACCCAAAAGGACCTATCAGCAGTTTCTAGGCTGAGATGTTCTCTGTCTCCATGGGAAGCTAAAAACGATGATTCCCAATTTCTGAGGAATGTCAAAGCACGTGACATACAACGATGTCTCACACATATCATATCACATTATATTATGAGTCATATCATAGCGAATCCCCCTTTTTATGTTACACACACACACACACACGCACACACACACAAACACACACACCACACACACACATATATATATATATATATATATATATATATATATATATATATATATATATATATATATATATATATATATATATATATATATATATATATATATATATATATATATATATATATATATATATATATATAGTATATATGTATATGTGTGTGTGCGTTTTACTTACAAACACAAACTACATACGTAAACGATCTAAATTTCATTTCGCTCGGCATTTTGAAAATAACAAATCCAGTCGTTATTGTCACAGGTCCAAATATTCTACTTCCTATCTAACACTGCGTAAAAAAAAAAAAAAAAAAAAAAGTTTTGTGACGACGTGACTGTCAGAATTCAAAGAGGCTTGGAAAAAGGTCGATACTGTCGCAGCTCTATTTTGGAAGACACAAAGATCACGTTCTCCACGAAGAGAATGGAATGGAATATATATATATATAGAGTTTAGGCCAAAGGCCAAGAACTGGGAACTATGAGGCCAGTCAGCGCTGGAGAGGAAATTGAGGGCACGTAGGTTTGAAAGGGGTAACAGGAGGAAAACCTCAAAGCAGTTGCAATACGGAATAATTGTTAGGAGAGGGCTGATTGCAAGATGGATTGCAAGATGGAAGAAAGGAATGAATGAAGGTACAGTAAAAGGAATGAAAGGAGTCGCAGCTAAGGGCCGGAGGGACGCTACAGAGAACATTAATTTTAAGTAAAGGTACAGTGCACTACATGGGGTGTAATGAAGGCACTACCACCCTACGGGAGCCACGAAGAAAGGCAAATTTTGGAAAGATAAAAACAGGTTATGTAACATTTTGCTGTCATAGTTCGACACTTATCCGTGACTATTTGGCGACAAGTCCTTTCCGCCTATTATGGACGAAATTTTATGACGTGTATTCTTCTATGCAAGAAAAATCGAATCACGAGAGCCCTTAATGAAGGTTTAATTTTTGTCTCGTGGAGGTACATGACCGAGACCACACATGAATTTCTTTGAAGTTCAGAAAAATTAAAAATAAAAGTAATTTCTTTCGACATCAAATAATTTTACGGTCTCTGAAATTCATTCATCTTAGCCCAGACAGTATCGTATCGTGTGGGTGTATTTTCTGTGTTGTGGTATAACAGAAAAACCAAAGTCGTCCAATAAATATCAACTGAAAATTTCTTTCGCCTCTTTTTATTTTATACAAATAAAATATGTTTTTTTTTTCATTTATCTTAAAACCGCTGCCAGATTTCAGATGTACTGTTGATGGTGGTCTGCTGCGCCTTCATGCTTCACTGTATTTTTTTTTTTTTTTAGAATATTGCAAGTGGGCAAATACTTGTTGTAGTTCGTATATCTTCAATCCTAAAGGCTTACACTGAAGCGTAAAATACCAAGGATTTTCCACGGCTCATATTTGCATACAAATAGGATTTTCGTCTGCTAGATATTTCATTTTGTGTACATAGATTTTTTTTGTCCGTAGTTAGTTCACCATTTTACGCCAAAGCGTTCAACATGTTAAATAGTGAACGATCTTCACGTTGAAACTCATGCGAACAACAAGAATTTGTAAACCAATATCTCAAAAACTGCCATGAAATCATTTTTAACGCTTTCGTTTGGGTAAACTTATAATAAACAAATAATTGTATATATTGCTGAGCAGCAATAATGTGAATGCATGATAAGTTTTTAAACCAATTATAAACTCAAATGAACTAGCAAAACGTCAAAAAAGGCGAGAATATAAGCCTTACAAAAATTTCTTCCAATTTTCTTCTGAAGATTGAAAAAGAAACCCACAAAATTACTGTGTATAATGTGTTCACTTATAAGTATTTGCATTTTATTTTACTCAACACTCGAGTACTTTCAGGCCCTGAAAGTACTCGAGTGTTGAGTACAATAAAATCTAAATACTTATAAGTAAACACTTTATACACAGTAATTTTGTGGGTTTCTTTTTCAATATAAACCTTATTATTATATACAAAGAGAGTCCTTTTATATCTAAAAGATACCGATAATCTGTTCTTACTAATGTTTTTGTGACATTTCGTTGATTAGAGAGTTGATTACACAGACCTACTTGATTATTTTATTAAGTATTCCGTTGTTGTTGTTGTTGTTGTTGTTGTTGTTGATGATGATGATGATGATGATGTTGTTGTTGTTGTTGTTGTTGGGGGATAGGAAAGGCTAGAAAGGTTCTGAAAAAAGTGTTTCGTTTTGAGTTACAGATGCAGGAATTTTATGATAGGATATTTATGATAGGATATTTATGATAGGATATTTATGATAGTATATTTATTAGAATATAAATGTAAAAAATTTAAAAAATAAATAATGTACACGTTAAATAATACAGAAAATTTATTTTTAAGAACAAAAACAACAACAACAACAACAAAAGTAGTTTGCAAGCGAAAATAGCAACAAAAAGTAGACAAATACTTCAAACCGATTATTGTGGTGAACTGATCAATTTGATTATTTCATATAGTATTCAGTCAGAAGAAGAAGAAAAAACCCTGACAATATCCCAAGAGACTTCAATAATGATTAACACCATTCAAATCAAAGTAAACTGTCTGCTTAAAAATATTTCCAAGAGTTTTTGGTTCATCTTGCGAAAACCTTTATATAAAATAACTACTCGGATCAATCCAATTAATGTCACAAAAATAATTAATCTCAGAGGTGGGGGGAGAGATAGATTTGTGATTAGCAAATTCTTCAATATATCCTCTGGATATAATAAATTTTCTCTGTATACGACAAAGTCTTTTATACTTTTAATTTCAGTTTCTGATTAGTTTAAAAATAATCCCGCTGTGACGGGATTTGCTTACTATAAAATACACAATTACTTGTATATGTCACTTGTATATGTCTCTTTCAGTCAATTTCCTCAGTTCCTTTAATATTGCTTTCATTGCTTTCTGTTTTTCTGACCCTTTTCATAGTACAGATTTTCATTAAGAGTTCTAAACGTCCCTCGTTTTCATAACTTTGTGATTTGTGTATCCAATCTTTAAAACTCTTGAGCCTTTTTTTAGAATTATTTACTGACTTAACTGAGACCTAAATGCTGATTAGATCAGAGATATTTCTAATCAGGTCATTTTGAAACACACACACAAACATACAAACATACACACACATATGTATATATACGTATATATATTATATATATATATATATATATATATATATATATATACATATATATATATATATGTATATATATATATATATATATGACAGGTAAAAATGTTCTGTAACAACAGAATTCCATCTAATAAAAGGAGCCCATAAAAACGCCAAAATGTAGAGAGAAAAGTACTATATTCTGGAGAGACTTGCTGTCTCTCTCTTCAGGTATATACCTGAAGAGAGAGACAGCAGTCTCTGAAATATAGTACTTTTCTCTCTACATTTTGGCGTTTTTATGGGCTCCTTTTATTAGATATATATATATATATATATATATATATATATATATATATATAATATATATATATATATTATATATATATATATATATAAAGTTTTTCCGTTAAATTCTATGGTAATGATTTGAAACACGCATATATATGTATATACTATATATATATTATATTATATATTTACGATATATTTCATAAAATTCTCTATTAACGATTTTCCATTTACTGAAACCCAGAGCAATCAGAACTCCATTAAAGTAGTATATAAGCCTCGGACGAAGAAGAGAACAAACCTAAGAAATTAAGAAACTGTCATCAAAAGGGATTAATTAATTGTCCGAGGGAGGACGATGAAGCTGTCTTTTTTATATATTATCAGGACTCACTATGAAAATAGTTATTTAACGATAAAAAAATAGTGGGAATGATTATACTAAAGATTACACTTTTTGTAAAAATGGAAGAATAATTAATAGATATCTCTTAATATGTTTCACACAGCCTAATTACACTAAATATGAGAAGCTGCCAGTTGCACTAATCACCTCTAATAATGTAATACAAGAAGCATCATTACATTAATTTTTTTTTTCGTAGAAGAAAAATAAAACCGTCATGCCATAAGCATAATACATGAGGCATCATTACTTTAATTCATTTGCTTTTTTATTTATCGAAAAAACAATAAAACTATGATGCCAGAAACATGATACATGAGGCATCATGACATTAATTTATTCTTTTTTTTCTCTCTCTCTGTCTCTCTGAAATAAAACTATGATGCCATAAACAATACATGAAATAAAATACGTAAAACCATGATGCCAGAAAACATAATACATGGAGCATCATTACATTAATTTATTCTCTCTCTCTCTCTCTCTCTCTCTCTCTCTCTCTCTCTCTCTCTCTCTCTCTCTCTCTCTCTAAAAACACGTGATGCCTTAAACAATACATGAAAAAATAAAAATAAAAGTAAACCATGATACCCGACAACATAATACATGAAGCATCAATACATTAATTTAATCTTTTTTTCTATCTCTCTCTAAAAAAAACTATGATGCCATAAACAATACATGAAGCACCATGACATTAATTAAGTAGGAAAAAAAAAACAATAAAACCATGATACCGGAAGACATCATACATGAAGCATCATTACATTAATTCGTTTTTCCTCTCCCCCAAAAAATATGATGCCAGAAAACATAATACAAGAATCATCACTATGACGGCGGTAAACAAATAAATAAATAAATGTGTAAGTAACCTTTGACGACAAGCTAATAGGAATGTCTAATCCACTTTGATGACCTACAAATACGGCTTTGGCTGCATTTTTCCTCAACGCGAATATAAACCTTTCAATTGTCTCTGTTAAAATTGTTATTTCCAAAAACAAGTTTTATGAGCGGTAGATCAAAGGGGCCCGCACATCCGGCTTGAAGCGAATATAACTTTAAAGAAAGAGGTGCGCTGAACTTTTTTTTTTTTTGTTTTTTTTTTTTTTAATTCAGAGCTACAAACACTTTAAAATGCAAATTTGTCCTTCAAAAGCGTGATAAAAAAGCATTTATTTTCAAGCGTGGAAGTGGCAGACTTTTTTTTTTACTGTCACTTATTTCTAAGCTTATGTGTGTTTGTGTGTATGCGTGTGTCTGTGTGTCTGAATCTGACGATTACTGGGATGGTTAGGACATCAACTCATTGCTCATGATCTTTTCTGTTGTGAAAAATGAATGACAGGTGTTGAATATAATAATAGCAAGCAACAGACTTCGTAACTGTTGATAGTAAAAAACAAAAAAGGAATACCTTAAAATAGGTGGTTTGGTTTTTGCGAAAGAGAATGGCGCAATGTGTATTGTGGGGAGGGACTGACACCACCATGGGTTGATGGAGGGGGGGGGAACCCGTTTCTGGGGTGGAACGGTGGACGAAGTAGATAAGGTTGCATATATTTCCAGCACAATGGGATTTACCATCAACGATTGAACCATTAAAGAAAAAAATAAATAACTGCCGACCATCATTAAGACAGAGGCCATAAATCTACAAAACTGCGAAAATAAACCCATTAATTCCCTTCCTATCCTAACTCATTGTAAGTAACATCATTTCAGGCATTTTTTTTTTTTGGCCGGTCATGACTGATGTTGCATAAACATTTCTGTCAAATATTTTGTTTTCGAAACTAAGTGAAATATCGACGCTCCAAACAAACATTATCTTGTCACAGTTGTCATCAATAATGAAATTCCATTACTCACTGCCATGCCAAAGTTAATAAAAAAACGTTTTATATAAATAACTGGCAAAAATAACGTTTATGAATTTAAACTCGGAGTTGACAATTTTTTTCAATACATATTATAGATACCCAAATAGTTATGCTAGAGCGCACGCAAGCCTGCATATGGTTATTCATTTCATTCTCTTCCTCCTACGATATTAGCAACAAATCTGGATGACTTATTCTAAATTACTGAAGAAAAATAAACTAAAATCATTGGAAAATCATTGAATAAAAAAAAATAAATAAATGATTCCTCCCGAAAACAGCAGTTCAGTTCATTTCAGCCAACGTTACATTTTTTTCCTAAAATCAAGCCAGAAACTTTTATGTACACGATGCACACGCAAACACATATACGCCCACTCATATATGTGTGTGCATGCATGTGTGTGAGTGTCCTTTTAAATGGAGAATGATAAAGATAGAAAATGGAGTAAAAACATTAATTTGCATATTAGTATAATAAACTTTTTCCTCTCGGTTTAAATACAGTGTCCTTTTAAAGGGAGAACGATAAAGATAGAAAACGAAGTAAAAACATTAATTTGCATATTAGTATAATAAACTTTCTACTCTCGGTTTAAATACAGTGTCCTTTTAAAGGGAGGACAATAAAGATAGAAAACGGAGTAAAAATAATAATTTGCATATTAGTATGATAAACATTCTAGTCTCGGTTTAAATACAAAACATAAACAAACCTATCTTGCATGTTACACGGGAACGATCGTTGTGTTTTTTTTTTTTTTTTTTTTTTTTTTTTTTTTTTTTAGAATTTCTTTGAAAGCAGCAGCGAATGGGGAAGCTTGATTGTGACCCCGGAATGCGCGAATGAACTGGATCCTCAACTCAATGAAACCATGGGGGAATTTTCTTCCAGAGGAATGCGGGAACGGGGCTGGAACTGCTGGACCCATTTTGAGAAGGAAGGGGTGGGGGGGGGTCATCAGCTGAATTTGGAGTTTCTCTCAAAGGCCCTGAAAAAAAAAAAATAATATGATATCAAGATCGGCGGTGGTCAAGGATACCACACACACACAGGAATGCAAGCATCCGAAATAATAAATATTATAGAAATACGTGGAAATACAACTGATTGTGACATTACGCATAATTCCTGCACAGTAAACTGAACTGAATATAGAATTTAGGTCAAAGGCCAAGCACTGGGAGGTATGAGGTCATTCAGCGCTGAAATGGATGTAGACAATAAACGGCTTGAAAGGTGTAACAGGAGGAAAACCTCGAAGCAGTTGTACTATGAACACTATGAATCAAGTGTTAGGAGAGGGTGGAAAGTAAGATGAAGAAAGAGAATATGGATGGAGGTAGGGTGAAAGGAACGAAAGTGGTTGCAGCTAGGTGGGGCCGAAGGCACCCTGTAAAGAACCTCAAGTAATGCCTACAGTGCGCCGCATGAGGTCCACTGACGGAAGTAACCCCCTACGGAAAATTTCTACACAGTAAAATGATATAATCGTCCAAAATAAATATTATAGAAATACATGGAAATATAACTATATTACACCATATTTACGTTTAGTTAGACGAACATTCTTACAATAACCATTTCACAACACACACACACACACACACACACGCACACACACACAGAGGAATGTAAGCATCCGAAATGAATATTATAAAAATACATGGAAATAAAAAAGATTGCAATATTAGGCCTAATTCCCACAGAGTAAAATGATATAATCATCGCATCAAGAAATGGAAGTACAAACTATTTAACTTCGAATAGGAGTCTTGCAACAACACTAAATAAGGATCAAGTTGCCGTAAAACTTTATTCATGAATATTCTTACACGGCATTAGGTGCTTAAAACTTTCGCAACAAAGCTCCTCATCTATGTGTGTCGACCTCTTTAATATAAGGTGTACCATTTGCTTCATTTTTTTTTTCTTCCTAAAATTACAAACATTCGTTTACCTTTTTGTTCCTTTGTCTGTTCCGACAAATGATAAAGCACAGATCTATCTAACGCCTCTTCTAAATTTCTATACAATTTTTGTCTTCTATTTCGGATACAATTTTTGTCTTCTATATTTCGGATACAATATTTTGTCTTCTAAATTTCGGATACAATACTTTTCTTAGCAACAGCATCATAATCAAGGCGGCCTACTTCCATAGCAAATTGCCCAATATCGTTCTCTTATGGCCAAATTCCCAGTCATTCAAAAAATCACTAAATGCTTAAATTTCGGATACAATTATTTTCGTGTTATTATAGATATTTTCATACTGTTCTACATACGAATACTTTTCTTAGCAATGTCATCATAATCAAGGCGGCCTGCTTCCATAGCAAATTGATTAATACCGTTCTCTTATGGCCAAATTCCCAGTCATTCATGAACATTTTTTACTATATTGGGCGTAATGTCTGTCCGTCCGTCTGTCATTCAATAACGGCCAAACAGCTGGTCCGATGGGCATGAAACTTGGCAGGGTCATAGTGGGGACCCCTAAGATGGTTTAAAATTGGGTTTCATCCTACCTCCACGAAGGGATGCCCTGAAACGGAGCTTGTTCTGCCCGTAAAACGAGGCTGGTTAAGTCCGTAGACTTAGTTACTTTACGAATTTTCATATATAATTTCTGTATACATATGTTTGCTAGTACTTCAAATGCTTACAAGAGTCAAGACCATTCAATCTTGTATCCTAAACTCAAACATCAATCTTCTAATCATTTCTACTTTCGTTTAACGAAAACACTAATAAAATCTATTGTCTTGTGTTTAATTCTTATGACGTAAAAACTAATAATTAACAGTTATGTTAAATCAGCCTCATTAAAGATGTAAACTTAGAATTTAGATTCTTGATTTTGGTCGTACTTCTTTCTAATGAGTTAACACCATATTCTTTGGAATTTGGTATCATCTTCTGAATAATAATAATAAAATAATAATAATAATAATAATAATAATAATAATAATAATAATAATAATAATAAAACACCAAGAGATGAAGGACACGATCAGGAAAGAATATATGCAGAGACTCAAGGCGATACTCAAGTCAAAACTCAACGCCGGAAATATGATAAAAGCCATAAACACATGGGCAGTGCCAGTAATCAGATACAGTGCAGGAATCGTGGAATGGACGAAGGCAGAACTCCGCAGCATAGATCAGAAAACCAGGAAACATATAACAATACACAAAGCACTACACCCAAGAGCAAATACAGACAGACTATACATAACACGAAAGGAAGGAGGGAGAGGACTACTAAATATAGAGGACTGCGTCAACATCGAGAACAGAGCACTGGGGCAATATCTGAAAACCAGTGAAGACGAGTGGCTAAAGAGTGCATGGGAAGAAGGACTAATAAAAGTAGACGAAGACCCACAAATATACAGAGACAGGAGAATGACAGACAGAACAGAGGACTGGCACAACAAACCAATGCACGGACAATACATGAGACAGACTAAAGAACTAGCCAGCGACGACACATGGCAATGGCTACAGAGGGGAGAGCTAAAGAAGGAAACTGAAGGAATGATAACAGCGGCACAAGATCAGGCCCTAAGAACCAGATATGTTCAAAGAACGATAGACGGAAATAACATCTCTCCCATAAGTAGGAAGTGCAATACGAAAAATGAAACCATAAACCACATAGCAAGCGAATGCCCGGCACTTGCACAGAACCAGTACAAAAAGAGGCATGATTCAGTGGTAAAAGCCCTCCACTGGAGCCTGTGCAAGAAACATCAGCTACCTTGCAGTAATAAGTGGTACGAGCACCAACCTGAGGGAGTGATAGAAAACGATCAGGCAAAGATCCTCTGAGACTATGGTATCAGAACGGATAGGGTGATACGTGCAAACAGACCAGACGTGACGTTGATTGACAAAGTCAAGAAGAAAGTATCACTCATTGATGTCGCAATACCATGGGACACCAGAGTTGAAGAGAAAGAGAAGGAAAAAATGGATAAGTATCAAGATCTGAAAATAGAAATAAGAAGGATATGGGATATGCCAGTGGAAATCGTACCCATAATCACAGGAGCACTAGGCACGATCCCAAGATCCCTGAAAAGGAATCTAGAAAAACTAGAGGCTGAAGTAGCTCCAGGACTGATGCAGAAGAGTGTGATCCTAGAAACGGCACACAGTAAGAAAAGTGATGGACTCCTAAGGAGGCAGGATGCAACCCGAAACCCCACACTATAAATACCACCCAGTCGAATTGGAGGACTGTGATAGAGCAAAAAAAATAAATAAATAAAATAAAAAACAATAATAATAATAATAATTAGGAAGGAGGCCTTCTCTGAGGGCAGTAGCATTGAATACAATAGCTGTTTCAACGGCATTTAATTTATATAGAATCTTCTCAGTTCTTCTTATTATCTTTTTCTCGTCAGCATGTAGCTGGTGTATTAAGTTTCCTAAGGACATGTAAAGATTTTCATTTGTCTTAGGTTTATTCCTCTAACGTGTCGACAGCGCACAGGCAGTCATCTATGAGAGTTTACAGTAAAGTGAATTAAGATACGTTTTACAAGTATTTATAGCATGCAAGATCTGAACGCCTCAGGGAGAGATTTCGTTACCATCCAATGACCAATTAAAATCCCTGCCCACCGACCCGCCCACCGATTGTACACGACCTTGCATGCTATAAATACTTGTAAAACGTATCTTAATTCACTTTACTGTAAACTCTCATAGATGACTGCCTGTGCGCTGTCGACACGTTAGAGGAATAAACCTAAGACAAATGAAAATCTTTACATGTCCTTAGGAAACTTAATACACCAGCTACATGCTGACGAGAAAAAGATAATAAGAAGAACTGAGAAGATTCTATATAAATTAAATGCCGTTGAATCAGCTATTGTATTCAATAATAATAATAATAATAATAATAATAATAATAATAATAATAATAATAATAATAATATCATATGTGATGTGAAATATATATTACTAGAAATAATATGAACGTTTTATCAGTAACTGAAAAAGTCTTTTTATGTAATTAAATTTTCCTTGGTGTTTAATTTCCCCTGTTAGTATAATAATCAATTACATAAATAAAAATATTCACCCATATGCCATTCGATATACTTACTAGATTTATTTAATTTAATTTATTTGATTTAGTCAGCGGATGTTTTTGTGACTCCCTAACTATAAATTAACTTTAAATAGCAGTAAAAAATCTATCAACCGATAGAAAAGTGAAAATAAAAGTAGGAAAGAAAAGCCTAGTAAATGCATCGCAGTTCCTTGTAGCCCTTTCCATAAACAACAATTAGTAGGACACCAGAAACTCACAAAAGCAACGGAAAAAAGATGCGGTAAAGTTCATAAAAATAACTGTGGACAGTTATGAGTCCTCCCTTAAATTATTTCATGGGGAAAAACCACCGAAAAAGATATTTCCGTTCATGGGAGAGTCTACAGGTAATCTTTATTTTTTTAAAAGGTTTGTGGACGAAGCCTTTTGAGAGAAAAAACACTATTTTTAGTTGACCCCAGTTCTCGTATGTTGTAATTTCAGATACATTATTATTATTATTATAAAAATAGTTTAACCAGACCACTGAGCTGACTTTCATCTCTCATAGGGCTGGCCCGAAGGATTAAATTAAATGCCAGGTCTAGGCCAAAGGCCAGGAACCGGGACCAAATAGGTCATGAAGTATAATAAAAAAAAAAAAAAAAAAAAAAAAAACTGCACAGGGGCACAGACTTTCATACTAGAACTCAAACAGGCAATAAATACATTTACTCACGTTTCCATACACACTTACTAAAAATTTGTTTCAAAATTAACAACAGTTCAATAAAGTCTTAAAAATTTTATCTAAAATTCATTAATTGTTCTGAGGTTTTTGTATCGTTATTATACTTTTTTAATTAAATCAGAGTTCTTTAGAAACGTCAAAACCTCAGATACAAATTGGTAATGATTACTTTTAGTAAAGATTAAGGGGGTTTTGAGTTTAAGCTCATAGTACTCCTGAACTAAAGGAGAAAATTGGATATTATAATAATATAGCAAACCAAGTCGCATACGAAATTAATATCATTTCTATAATTCTCGAAATTCACATGAGACCTAGATAAATATCTCCAAATATGACTGCAAACCAAACCTCCAAATAAAGTATATCAACCACTAACGCGGAATATGAATAATTGAAAGGTGATTCATAAAAAATAACTCTATACTTAATGCAAACCTCCAAATAAAGTATATCAACCACTAATGCTAAATACAAATAATTAAAAGGTGATTCATAAAAAATTACTTTATACCTAATGCAAACCTCCAAATAAAGTATGTCAACTACTAACGCGAAATATAAATAATCAAAAGGCGATTCATAAAAAATGACTAGCTACCTAATACGATTTCCCCTTCATTTTTTAATAAGACTACGAGATTTTTTTATTTTTTTTCATTTGTATCTACTCTTCTCTATCAGAGAGAGAGAGAGAGAAAAAAAAATAGATTGGTTTCTCGTTATGTCCCACGGAAACGTAACGAATCCCGAGGAGGAGAGAGCATCAGCTCCCTGATCTGCCAGCTTTACTGCGTAACGGAGACCCATTCCGGCCATTATTGCCTTCCGGACGAGATTGAGCGTCGCCTAATCAGATCTGGGAACAAGTAGCAGATTAAGCGTAACCTTATAAGCTCCGGGAACGGGTAGCTAGCCAGCTCGCTCGCTGGCTCGCGTGCAGGTCGTGGCGACGCGTGTAACAATATTTTCACGTTTTTTTTTAAATGTTAGACAACTCGATTATCGACTGTAGAATAGAGACACAGCGGCGGCTACTTTGTGAATTACACTCTCAGGTTACAATACGTAGGGTTTAGAAATCCTTGAACGATAAATCATTTTTCATTTTTTTTTAATGCCTGGTGCTGCGCATTTTGTGACTGCCTTTGTCATATATTTTCAGGATGCGATAAATATTTATTTTTGCTTTCGTTTATGCTTCTGTATGTATGTATATATATATATATATATATATATATATATATATATATATATATATATATATATATATTATATATATATATATATATATCTATATATATATGTATGTATTGTATTTATATATATAGTATATTTTCATATGTATGTATACACACATATACATACACTCACGTGTCTTTTTATTATGTCGGTGTATATGTGTTTTTGTGTGTATGTATGTATATCATATATTATATATATATATATATATATATATATATATTATAAAATAATAAATATAGTATATAATTATCTGTATGTATATACATATATGCATATATACACATACATATACACACGCGCCTCTTTTTATATATCTGTATATATCCATCTGCATTAAAATGCATGCTAATACACTAACACTATGAACTTCAATCTCAATTTTATTTACTATAAATACTGGAAAAAATCGACAGCTTTAACGTTTGACGCAGTCACTCGATATCCCTGAACCTATGTATGGGATGGGTGTGTGTGTGTGTGTGTGTGTGTGTGTGAGGGGGGGCTGATTTTGAAAGGTTCTATAGCAAGTATTACTTCCCGACTCCTTCTTCTTCCAAGACTCCGGTAATTGGAAACGGAAACCCATCTGGTTTCGACATTGGAAAACTTTCCCATCGGTGTTGCTGTAATTACTGATTATTGGACATTTAGAAAAACTTTTTTTTGTGGGGTGGGGTGTGGGGGTGGACATAGCTGTAATCATTCCATTACCACAGTCATTTGCTTCTGAGCGACGATGAATTTTGTGATGATATAGTAATGATTTTCCTAGAATTTTGGGTTAGAGAGAGAGAGAGAGAGAGAGAGAGAGAGAGAGAGAGAGAGAGAGAGAGAGAGAGAATCAGAAGGTAAGATGAAAGAGACGCTAAATTCCAATTACCTGGGGACATTATTTTCACCAATTGAGTTTTCCCGCGTGATGGATCAAGTGGGATATGGGAGGTGTAGTAGTAATTTGTTCTCAGACGCGATAGACTTAGTAGGTGATTAGTGAAGGTTGAATTAATCGTCTCTCAATCAAACTAATCTTCTCTCTTTCAGTCAGACCAAAAAGTAACTATATATAGCTAGGGTATCAAGCAGCCATTGTCATGACGGAAGATAATGGCAACGTTGATTTTTTTTAATTTACTGATTGAACAAAAAGCATTAGAAATATATATGTGATTGTGTTGATAAATGAATGTCTATGAATATATAACGATTCATTTCTTTTACATAGAGAAAAAATCTGAATACCTGTCGAAAATTCTGAAAAGATTACAAGATGAATTATGATGGTTTAATTAATTTTAATATATATATATATATATATATATATATATATATATATATATATATATATATATGTGTGTGTGTGTGTGTGTGTGTGTGTGTGTGTGTGTGTGTGTATACAGCTATACATAAATTAAATGTATAATATACATAAAATATGTATATGTATGTATATGTAAAAGTATATTTACAATATATGAAAAGTCCATTTTTTCATGCACAGCCCTTTTGAACCCTGTCAAAATAACTGACGATTTTTATTTTGAACTTTAATACTTCTGGCTCGGTTTCATACCCAATCAAGTGAAAGGAGTGAAAATACTAAAATGAGGTTCGAAAGCAAATAAGAAAATGAAGCTGCCCTAATGCGATGATGAATTGCTCAGAAAATAGGATCCCCTGAATTACGTAGAAGGTACATGAAATATTGCCCGTTCTCGACGTCCTGGGCGAGAGTAATTAATTAATGTCAGTAGATAAGGACGCCTAGGATTCTCATCGCCACCAGGTGAAAAAATATCCTATTTTTATATATCACCAATTTTTTATCCTCTTTTTATTATTGTAATTTTATAATTTATTTTCATTCATATTATTATCATCTTTATTTTTATTTTAGTATTATGGCTTTATTACTGTTATTTTAATTTTTATTGTTTTCATTTTTATTTTTTTAATTTATATTTTCAAATTTATTAATGTTATTTTATTCTTTTATTTTATTGTTTTTATTTCTAGCTTTATTTTGTGAAATTTATTCCTATTATGTTTATTTTGAAATTTTACAATTTATTTCATTACTTTTGGTTTCAATTTTTTTTTAATAAAATAGAATATAGTAGAATTTAAGCCACAGGCTAAATGCTGTGTCCTATCTCAACAGTTTTATTTAACAGAAAACTAAATAAAAAAAGAACTTGTTTATTGTTTCAGTGGCAGTACGTAATAACAATATTGCCTTCCTTCAAAAATAATGTAATGTTGATAACAGAAATAAATCTCGCGTTTATCTTTTTAATGGCACTGCATAACATTGCCTTCCTTCGTTCGTAAGCTTTTCCTGATCTCCAGCTCAGGATTTAATAGCATTCAGCTTTGACGAAAACGGAAGGGATATGAACCGGGATGATCCTGACATTCGGTCAGGCTTTTCTGTATTGCAAGACTTTGTGTGATAGTTTTACTCAAGAAGGAGACATTACGTTCATGATTTTTTTTATATATGTATGGAGCTCGGATGTCATATATATATATATATATATATATATATATATATATATATATATATATATAATATATATATATATAGAGAGAGAGAGAGAGAGGATTAATATAACAGTTTCTGATCTGATCCCTTGGTTCCTACAAGGTTTATTTCTTTCCTCGGCATATTACAGAGAGAGAGAGAGAGAGAGAGAGAGAGAGAGAGAGAGAGAGAGAGAGAGAGAGCCATCCATCAACTCCGTCGTAATTTACCCCAGCTCGAATCACACTGAGATTATCTATCATTTAATTTGAGACCTAAACGCAGACTTGTGCATTTCCCTTGTATAGTATATGTAATCCAAGTGTAATTTCATTATTAGTAGAATAAATCTTAATTTAGACTAAGGAATGAAAGGAGTGGTTATTGCATAATCAAGTATGACCCTTTTTGTTAAGAGAGTAGTCAAATAAACTTTACTTTAACAACAGTAGATACAAATAATAAAAGTAATTACAAAAAAGGGAACTTAGCACCTGTATCTCAAGTTCAAGAAATAAAAGAATGAGGCGTAATCCCATTTACTTCCCAGTCATGATAAGAGGCGGGTGGAGTCGTGGGGGTTTGGGGGTTGGGGGTTTGGGGGGATGGAGGAGGGGGCGGGGCAAGGAAGTATGGGACGTCGAACGTAACTTCCGTGCCATGATTATTGTCAGGAAGGAATTTAATTTCCACGAAAAAAATCCGACAACGAGAAAAGTTTCCCAAGTGGCTACGATTAGGATGGCTGGTTTTTGCGAAGGTCTTCTCTCTCTCTCTCTCTCTCTCTCTCTCTTCTCTCCTCTCTTTCCTCCTCTCTCTATATATATATATATATATATATATATATATATATATATATATATATATATATATATATATATATATATATATATATAATATATATTTTATATATATATATATATCCCAGAAGCAACAGATTCAGCTACCAATCAATTTCATACGACGTAGAAAATCGAACAACGAGCGCAATATTCTAGTAGATACCCACCTTTCTGACCTCATTCCCCGGCCAGAATATGGTAGATAGATGTGTTAAAGCGAATCGTTCAAACGCTTTATATCTAAACCCCTGCAAATGCGCCCATTTGCATTTCAATCCGAAATGCAATATCTGGGAGCGAGTATTATTTTTCCGCCATTAAAAAGCAATGGGACTGTATTAGGAAAGAAAAAAAAGTAAATTCAAGCCTGAATGATTCAGATTGGCCTAATTACGGTTTTGAGTGCAGCTAATTAACTGTTGTTTTATCTTTTAATTTCACGAATTCACCCGATTGGAAGGCGCACAGAGGAATTGTTTCACAGATAGGTAAACAAGTAAATGGCGTTTTAAATTCCTGTATATGATATATATATATATATATATATATATATATATATATACATACATATATATATATATATATATATATATATATATATATATATATATATATATATATATATGTGTGTGTAGTGTGTGTGGTTGGTTGTTGGTTGTTTCCACGTTTACTCACATTTATAAAAGAGTTTTGGATTTTCTTTTTTTTTTATTACTTTATATCAGACCGAAAGATATCAGTTTTAGACAAATTAGTAAGCTTATTTTACATTTTCCTGAAGAGAGCTTTTTCCCTTTAATCATAGTCTACTTCCAATACCTTCAGAATGTGGACTTTTTTTGGCATGCAATCATGTAAGAACCAAGTTATCTTTAAGGGGGTTAGGGAGGAGGGGGGCCATATACAACTAACAGTTACGAGAGAGGATGCAATAAAATTTGACTCTCAATATTTGTAAATGTAAGAGATGGATTACAAATGAATTTAAGTTTAAAAGGAAATAAAAAGTTAATTTTTTCAGTCATACAAAATTCAAGATGAAATTGTATTCATTTTCATCTTTCCTTTCCCATTTCAATGACTGCTGGCTGTTTTCTCCTTTTTTCATTTTCCCATCAATCCCCAACTTTTCATATACCCCCAGACAGTGCTGCTGATCACTTTCATATGATACACAAAAATAGATGCGGGAAAAGAGAGATAGAGATAGAGAGATGAAAACATATTTGCGATGACGAAAAAGAAAAAAATTACCTATGTTATCTAGGCAATGCATTTTTGAAATCCTGGCAAAAGCCCCAATGAGAAAGTCTCAGAAGTTTTAATGGAAATTTTTTCCTTGCTTCTGTGTGAAGACTAAAAATTAGGCTGCTTTTAATTAGTTCTGAACCTTTTTCAGCTCCAGGTTCCGACGTCTAATATTTGGAACAGCAAATTGTTAGTTAAAAGTATGTACGCTTATATTTGTGTCTGGTGATTATAGTGTTCTCATGAGAATGCCTAATTATCCTTTTTTATGCTGTCCT
>NC_061102.1:912158-919658 GCF_015104395.2 Macrobrachium nipponense | reverse complement strand
GGTATTGACTTGAGTATCGCCTTGAGTCTCTGCATATATTCTTTATTCCCAGGTATTTGTATCCCGTCTCATCTATGTGTTTGTTGTTGCTCCCATCTGGTAGCTTTATCCCTTCAGTCCTTGTTACTTTGCCCTTTTGTATGTTGACTAAAGCACATTTTTCTATTCCAAACTCCATCCTGATGTCCCCAGATACAATCCTTACAGTCTGGATTAGGATATCTATTTCCTTGATGCTCTTACCATACAGCTTGATGTCGTCCATGAACATCAGATGGTTAATTCTGTTGCTTTTTTCTTGAGTTGGTACCCAGCATCCATCTTCTGCAGTACTTTTGTCATGGGAATCATGGCTACAACGAAGAGTAGTGGGGACAGTGAGTCGCCCGGGAAGATCCCTCTCCTGATATTAACCTCAGTTAGTCTTATTCCAGAGCTTGTAAGTATTGTATTCCAGTTGCGCATTGTATTCCTCAGGAAGCTGATGGTGTTTTCCTCTGCCCCACATATTTTCAGGCATTCTATTAGCCATGTGTGTGGTATTATGTCGAAGGCTTTCTTATAGTATATCCATGCCATGCTTAGGTTGGTTTTCCTTCTCCTACTGTTCTTCACTATTATTATTATTATTATTTTTTTTTTTTTTTTTTTTTTTTTTTTTTTTTTTTGCTTTATCACAGTCCTCCAATTCGACTGGGTGGCATTTATAGTGTGGGGTTCCGGGTTGCATCCTGCCTCCTTAGGAGTCCATAACTCTTCTTATTATGTGCGCCGTTTCTAGGAACACACTCTTCTGGAGTCCTGGAGCTACTTCAGCCTCTAGTTTTTCCAGATTCTTTTTCAGGGATCTTGGGATCGTGCCTAGTGTTCCTATGATTATGGGTACAATTTCCACTGGCATATCCCATATCCTTCTTATTTCTATTTTCAGGTCTTGATACTTATCCATTTTTTCCCTTTCTTTCTCTTCAACTCTGGTGTCCCATGGTATTGCGACATCAATGAGTGATACTTTCTTCTTGATTTTGTCAATCAATGTCACGTCTGGTCTGTTTGCACGTATCACCCTATCTGTTCTGATAACATAGTCCCAGAGGATCTTTGCCTGATCGTTTTCTATCACTCCCCCAGGTTGGTGCTCGTACCACCTATTACTGCTAGGTAGCTGATGTTTCTTGCACAGGCTCCAGTGGAGGGCTTTTGCTACTGAATCATGCCTCTTTTAGTACTGGTTCAGTGCAAGTGCCAGACATTCGCTTGCTATTTGGTTTATGGTTTCATTTTTCGTATTGCACTTCCTACATATGGGAGAGATGTTATTTCCATCTATCGTTCTTTGTGAGACCCCTGATGTTGCTCACACCTCTCTTTTATCCCAGATGACAGAGGTTACTACAGCTTCAAGTCATGGCACCGATGGAGTGTCTGCTGATCTGGAATCACCTGAACAACCACTTCGCCGTTCCAGCCGTCTCGCCAACAGAAACAACCGAACGGGGATTACCTGACCAACACTTAAATCCACCCGCCTTGAACCAGTTTATTTTTTTTTTTTTCACTGTTGTAACGCTCCCTCCATTGTTTGACCGTCAGTAGGACTGAAAAGGGATAGGGAGCAGTATCCGAAAATCTCTCCTTGTATTTTTATCATTGTACAATAATATATTTTAACACTACTGTGGCTTCTGATTGTCAGTAATAATAATAATAATAATAATAATAATAATAATAATAATAATAATAATAATAATAATAATAATAATAATAATAATGAGGTGTCTATGTACTTCTAATCCACGAACATAGCGATTATTGATGGGTAAATTGCTAAATCACAAATTTATTTGAACACCGTTTGATTATGTCATTTTTCCTCAAAACGTCCGTTCTCCTTTCACTAATCGAATGAAAAAATAAGAAATATTTGCTCCGTTATGAAACAAGAAAAATTTATTCATCGACCAGATTTAAACAAAAGCAAAATAAGGTTTTTTTATTTAAAAAAACACAGTAGAAAAGGAAAAAAAAAAAAAAAAAGAATCTTTCCTACATAGAGGCCTCTATTGTAAACCCACACGCCCCAAAGAACTAGTGATATCATCTTTTCCAGATACCAAGAGACCGAGGGAAATTCAGATGGAGACGCCGTTACTATATCTCACACGAGGAAAGAAAATCTATAGCGACAGACCGACCAATCTAATATAGTCTATCATGAAAAAGAAGTTAGTCATTTTTATTATATTTCACTTCCCTACCGTCCCCTTTTTCGTCTTATGTATAGGAACATCTTATATCAGAAAAAAAGTAAATTTTCTTATATTTTACTCTAATATTTTACTCTTTTATTTTCCACTCTTTTATATGGGAACAGCTTTTATTTAAGCTTAAGTCAATATGAGGTTCTTTTAACGATTTCATTATTTCCATTTCTTTACCCTCTTCCTATTCGCATTCCTCTCCAACCTGCTATATTTATTTATTCCAAGTCAGACATCTGTTTCAGCCAACCATTTCAGAATGGAACTACATTCTTATATAAATTATATTATCACCAGTTACAATACTTCACACTTTAACACTTTTCATTTGTCAAAAATGGAAATGTTTGGGTACACTAAAATCAGGATACTTTGGGAAAAAAATTATGACAACAGCATATTCAGTCCTTGCTAAATCCCACTGAGATGATATTATTATTATGATTATTATCATTATTATTATTATTATTATTATTATTATTATTATTATTATTATTATTATTATTATTATTAATCAGAAGATCAAACCTACTCATATGGAACAAGCCCACCAAAGGGGCCACTGACCTGAAATTCAAACTTCCAAAGATTATGGTGTTCATTAAGGAAGAAGTGAGAGGAATTAAAGGGAAATACAGAAAAGAAGAGACCTCACTTATCAAAAATGGAAAAAAGAATAGGGTGGTAATGATATTAAAGATTATAAAAGAATACTGAATAAGGTAAAAAGCCATACACCGGCAAGGCGAAATTTCCTTCTTATAAACCGTCTGAGGAGCACCACCAAAAGCAATGCATGGAATTCGACAGCTGAAAAGGGGAGATGTGGGGGCCTGGGGGTGGGAGGTTGGGGTGGGGGGTGGGGGGTTGGGGTGGATTTAATGGAAGAAGTGAAAAAACTTCTCCTTCTCCCCCTCCTCGGCTCCCTCGATGGGATAAACGATCTCCTTAATGGATTTGAGAGCATCTTGAAGCTTTCCTAATGTCAGCCTTCAGAAGTGAACCTGGGGTGAAAATGCAGGCGTTATGGTATCGTCAAAACACCAAAGGGGAAAGTATACGTGGGGAATGTAGGAGAGTGGTTGTTTATCTATTTTCGCTTACTCGGGGAGTAAGCTTACAAACAACTCTCTTGTTTCCCTTCTTGGGGAGTTCGGAAAGGTCTGTGGAAGAGCCTAAAAAAAGTCTGAAAAAGGTGTTTCGTATTGAGATAAAGATACAGGAATCTTAGGATAGGATATTTTATAATCTATTTATCAGAATGAAAACGTGAAAAATATAGAATTCGCATCTTAAACAGTACATACAAACTATTTTTATTAAAATATAGCGTATTCATTTTAATTTTCTTTGGCGAAACAAGGATCTATTGACCGTACATTTTAGCAAGTTTTAATTAAGTTAAAGTTAGGAATATAACGTTATTTACTTATCACGTCATCTTTTAATTAAATCATAGCCTATTCTAATATTCCTGTATCTTTAACTCGACGCGAAACACCTCTGTCAGACCTTTTAAGGAGTTCCTCGTTGGGCGAGCGGTTTTTACTCTCAGCTACAAATCTCGTGGTCCGAAGTTCGATTCTCGGCTTGGCCAACGCGGAAACAGAGGAATTTATTTCAGGTGATCGGATCGCACAATAAGCATGTAAGTCCCGTTGCTAGGTGGCCAATCGGTTCCTAGCCACGTAAAAATATCTAATCCTTCGGGCCAGCCCTAGGAGAGCTGTTAATCAGTTCAGTGGTCTGGTAAAACTAGGATATACTTAACTTTAACCTAAACCTATTTAGGCTCTTCCATAGACCTTTCCTACCCCCTCCAACAGGACAACAACAACAACAACATAGTTTATGGGCTTACTCGAAGGGTAAGCGAAAACTTGAAAAGATCTCTAGTTCACTTCGGGCGCAACCATGGGAGTTCAACCAGGCATTCTTTTCCCTTCCACGGTAAGAAAAGAACGCACAGTCAACTTGAAACAAAAGAGAAAAGAGTAAAACTCTTATTTAAATCTCAGCCGGTCAAGCAAATTGGCAATTACAGGAGATCGTTACAGGACGGTGGACCTGAGAACAGTTTCATTCCGGGGAAAAAAAAAAAAAAAAACTTTTGGAAAATTAGTTTCCTTCCTCAACTAATTCTGTAGTGCAGGAACTGCTGCTCTGCAGTAATTTAACGGTTACGCACACGCAGACGAACAAGTCTTCGGGGAAATATATATGTTTCATTACACTATTAGATTAACATCGGAGCCTTCTCCGTGAGAGGCAGTGGATCAACATAGTATAATAGATCTCATAAATATATTACCATGTTAAGGGATCTCGTCGGAGATCGCAATTTTGTCGTAGATCAAAATAACTCTGGGTGTTAATTTGACGAGATAATTTCCATCGAATTGAATTGATATGACTGTGTTGACCTCACTGTCAATTCAATTCGTTTTCCATTTCAATAAAACTATCATTTTAAATAACGGGGTTGGTGCAATACTAGTTCATACATCTCAGGAATTTGCACCCAGGGTGCTTTCTATGATGTGTTTACTGATTTTAATTTTGCGTCATTAAAGCAAGGAAATAAGTTCCTCAGGTGATTGGAACTCAACTGGTTTGCCTATTACGCGAGACAAGTTCTGTTCGGGTTTTTAATTCGCGTCGTGATGGAGCTCTCATCGACTTCCACAGTTACTGAACGCTGATGTCAAATTAGCGTAATTTATTGCTTGTTTATTTTCTTAAATCAGCCTTGTACCTTAGTTGTAAGTGCTCTCTTATATTCAGTTCAGCAGCTGTATTTTTTTTTACATTAACGTAACGTTCAGTGGTTTTGTTCAGTGATTCCTCCTCTTGTTGTGAATTACCTAACTATCGTGTTAACGATTGTTTTTATTTCTTTTTCGAGTTGGAATGGAACTGTAGTGTGGTGAGTGGAGGCCGGCCTAAGAGAGTTCGGGCCTGTATAAGCTTCTGGACGTACGCTCTTTTGTTGACAGCCTTCTGGAGATTTATCTTACGCCTTTTTGGAGGAATACTCCGACGGACCTCCCTTGGAAGTGGTTTTCCGTAGATGTGCTGAGCCATCTACGGCGTATGTGCATTGTGGAGTTTGATCACGGCTGTGATATCGCAGGTTATCGTCACTTGCGACGCCTGTACTCCTGATTCCCGCCGGAGGATTTGGCGGAAGACGTGGTCGTCGCTGTCCCGCCACAAAGGAGGCGTTACGCCAACCACTGTCCTGTCCGTCTTCAGCTGCTTGTCCAGGAGAGCTAAGGGCTCGTGAGGAGGCTCGTAGGGAGGCAATTGCCAGGTAAGAGGTGATTATCCTGTGTTGTCCCTGGGAATTGAACTCGACCCCTGGGTCTACCTGGACAATTTGTTAGCTCCCTCGTATAGCTGCTGGGAGGTTGAAGCGACCTCCAGGAACTCCTGTGCACGGCTTTGAAACGTAGAATTTAAGCACTATTTAAGGGTTAATTGTATCTATTTATATTTGTATATATATATGTTGTGTTGAGTTAGGGGTATTTGGTATTTATTGCCCCTCAGAATGGCTATTTGAATTAGTTTTAAGTTAGGTAGGAGGTTTAAGGCTTTCCTTACTTTATTTTCTCTGGACTTTCTTCCTTCTTTCTTATTGTTGTAGGATAGTGGTTCTATTATTGGGCCCGTGTTATGATTATTTGAGCCTTTGGCATATGTCCTTTCTTTGCTTTGTTAGGGTCAGCTTTTAGTGTTAGGAATCCTTGTGAGCCCGTTATCTACTATTTGTATTTTGTATATTTATTAAGTTGATTCACAAGGCTGATTAAGTTCTAAGTGTACTTTATTATTAAATATTGTTGACATTATTTGGTTTTTGTGTCCACATTCCTCTTACCCTGTGTACTTTCGTACCGCCTACGATCCCTGTGTAGTAAAGTATAAAGAACCTGTATTACGGCCAAAGGGGTCGTAACACTGATTTTTGTTCCTGTATGTACACCTAATCCGTTACGAACGCTTCTTACCTATTATTTTAAAAATTAACAAAAGATTAAAAACATTTTCAACAATTCTTGAAAGCGGCGTAATTTACGTTTTCTTTACAAATAATAGAATATGAACAATAGTAATAATTTAAAAAAAAATGGCATCATTTAGGTTTTTTCTTTTTACATTATTTCCCGTTTCATGGTATTCAGCTTGGTAAGAGCTCCTTTCAATGACCATAAAACTCTATGAGACGAAGCCTCCATGAATTTCATTAGACGTTCGGTAATATCCAAATCACTAGCTCTCTAAATAAATATTGTATTAATGACGCACTCGTGCCATTTAACACTCATGTTTCGCTGTCATCATTAGTGTTAAATTTTTCCCTTAAGAAATTGAATGCAAATATTTTAACCTTCCTCCTCTGTCGTAAGTTACTTGTACATATATATATATATATATATATATATATATATATATATATATATATATATAATATATATATATATATATATATCTAAAAAAGAAGAAGCATTCAGACTGTTCAGACTGACAAAAAAGTCAGACGGCACGAGACGAATGATGTGCGCCAATAAATCTTCTTGATTCATTGTTCCTCTTTGTTGTGCAGTTAAATCCTCAGATTTATTTGGTTTTACGTCATAATTAAGGGCGAATGTCCCTAATAACTCACTTGTATTGTTGTTGCTTTTTGGGACTGATTTAGACAATGGGGATTCACAAGGACGTAAGATTAAATAATGATTTATCATGATCTGTAACTGAGGTACACATGATTTCTGAGTTTGGTTATTCATAGAATTTATTAACAGTCGTTTGAAGGAACTGTAGAAATATCCAGGATTTTATAGATTCAGTGGCATTGTTCCTCTACTATAGTATATTCACATCACCCGTGCATCTGATGTCTAGGCCAGTCCCTTACGACGTTCCTGATTGGGTGTTGATAAGCCAATCACAGACAGGGCTGGAAACTATCTCAGTCTGTCTCTCGAGAGTTCAAATAGAGACAGGGCTGGAAACTCTCTGTCTCTCTCGAGAGAGTTCAAATAGGCAGGATGTATGTTCTACCTTTTGAGGGATACGTCTTTCAAAAGTATCCCTCAGGAGAGGTGGAACATACATCCTACCTATGTGAACCTTCGAGGGAGACTGAGAGTTTCCAGCCCTGACTGTGATTGGCTTATCAACAGCCAATCAGGAGCGTCGTAAGGGACTGGCACAGACATCAGATGCACGG
>NC_061102.1:904658-909658 GCF_015104395.2 Macrobrachium nipponense | reverse complement strand
AAAAGAAACCCACAAATTCAATTTGTAACTTGTTTACTTCTAAGTATTTACATTTAGTTTTACTCCATGTAAATACTTAGAAGTAAACAAGTTACAAATTGAATTTGTGGGTTTCATTTTCAATCTTCAGAAGAAAACTGAAAGAAGTTTTTGTTTGGTTCATTATTATTATTATTATTATTATTATTATTATTATTATTATTATTATTATTATTATTATTATTTATTCAGAAGATGAACCCTATTTATATGGAACTAGCCCACCAAATGACTTGAAATCCAAGCTCCCAAAGAGTATGGTGTTTCATTAGGAAGAAGTAAGAGGGGGGTTAAAAGGGAATACAGAATGAATAGGTCCTTCTCATTAAAAAAAAATAATGAACTAATTAATAAGTTAACAAACAGATGAAAATGTATTAAAATCCAAGGAGAATAATTTTAGGGTAGTAGGTCATTGCACCCTCGCTTGAATTTCTGGGAACAGTTCCACACTCAGTTCAATTTCATAGTTTCTTTGTAATATACTTCTAACTTTAATGTGACATTTTAAAAAGCATATTGTCTAGAATTGTGACAAAAATAAAAAGTCTAACTTACTGTGACAGTTTAAAAAGCATATTGTCTAGAATTGTGACAATAATAAAAAGTCTTCAAACTTAATGTGACAGTTTCAAAAGGATATTGTCTAGAATTGTAACAAAAATAAAAATTAGAAAGTATAAAAATAAAATCGCGCAGATTATCAATTCATGATTAATCTGGATCGATGGAAATATCATGACTGAGTCTCTTGCTCTATTTTCGTCCCACTGGTCTGTTGACAGAGCTAAATAAATAGTTGTTTCATGTTTTTTCGCGAGCGGCACAAACACTCATAAAAAAGAGACTTTCTCTGATAATATATATATATATACTATATATATATATATATATATATAGTATATATGATATATATATATATATATATGTTTTCCGGATATTTCGTCTTTGTTCAGGTATGTACTAGATAAACCTCGTTTATCAGAGAGCTGAAGCATAATCCCTGTCTAGTCAAGGGCAAGGCGACCTTTATTTTCTGCCCATGCTGAGAGAGAGAGAGAGAGAGAGAGAGAGAGAGAGAGAGAGAGAGAGAGAGAGAGAGAGAGAGAGACGATAGCCATTCAGATTGTCCTTTTCAATATAGGAAAAATCAAAAGTTAAAAAAATATATTTTTCCTGCCAATGATGTGTGAATATACAGACCACTGAGCTGACAAACAGCTATCCTAGGGCTGGCCAGGAGGATTAGATTTTTATTAACGTGGCTAGGAACCATTTGGTTACTTAGTGACGGGACCTACTGCTTATTGTGGGATCCGAAAAGAATTTATAATCACCAGAAATCAATTCGTCTGCTTCCTCGCTGGCAGCAGCAGCCAGCGGGAAGCGAGCTCGGGCTAGCAGATGGATAGGCGAGTACGCAGCCCACTCGTCCACTGAGGAACATTCTCCTAATTAGGTAGATATTCTAAAATTCACTGTGACCATCAAATAATCCGCTTGAGTAACGAGGTCACAGTAACGTTATGCACAGAAATTTTGTTTTGCATCATAATTCGCCAACCGATAAGCCTCAATATTTGGACACAACTCGAAAAAGCGCATTTGCGAAATACAATACGCAAATGATTAGGAAAAATAATTTCGTGGTAATATCCTCTGAAATACGGCCTGTTCCGGGTTGGTACCATTCTTTTCGTGACGAACTACCTTGTACTTATTAACTTTATATTACTAGGCGTCATTTTGCGAAGCGCAGATTTTTTTTTTTCAGCGGATGAAGTGGGCACAGTTTTTCGCTCGTCCTATTTGGGCAACAACCCGTAAAATGTATAAATAGCGTTATGCGAGGCCCTCTTTTTAGGCATAATCTTTTGTGGTGGGTTCGTTCACGAGCTTGGATTTACCCCTCATATTAAAATGATATGCATTTACCCAATGTGCTTTTTGCATTATTTAAAAAAACAAATTAAATTATTTTCTCTAAATAATTACTTTAACAAGTTTTTTGAATGATTTTTCTTTTGTTTATTAATTGCCTAGGAGAGAGGACAAACCCGTGTAGTAGTTCATCAAAGGTATTACAAGATTTTAATTTTATATATATATATATATATATATATATATATATATATATATATATATATATATATATATATATATTTTTTATATATATATATAGTATATATATATATATATATATATATATATATATACAGGTATTTTTGCTTGTGCTAGAAATTTCATAAATAATAATCATCTCAGAATAAACGCTTAATAATATATGTATTAGCTAATCCAAATGTATCACGGACTTACACATGTAAGCAACGAATCTCTGTTTTTTGTACGAGACCCTTAATTGAACTGGTATCTCTTCAACGGATATATACATAGGAATAATTCAGTAGCCTGTGAAAACATTCATCATCGCCAGAGTGAAAAGGGAAAAGAAAAGGAGGGAAGTGAGATTCGGTAACTGTTATTGCCCCGAAGGAGGCTACAGAACTACAGGAAGGACCAAAAGGCCCCAATTTCCATAACGTTCATTCCTCTACATTCCAAGCGACAAAGTATGAAAAGTGCTTACGTGGTAGATGTTTACGGCGCTAAGGTTTTCCTCCCCTTATCATTGCCTCATGGTTTCCCCCCCACCCCCACCCCCACCCCCCTCCTCCTCTATACCCCCCATAGATAGAATCCAGGAACCAAAACCGTCAAATCATGAATGTATTTTCTCCTTCATTGAATCGTTATTCTCTCCAAAGGGACACTAGGTCGTAGAAGCGAAAAATACAACAAGAGGGTTTTTTTACGTTAGTTGTTCAAATTACAATTATTCTTACGCGATAACGGGTCTTTTTTTTAATATCCACTGTTCCTTTGTTATGAAAGAAAGAAGAATATCTATTTTTTTTACTCTGTTTTCTTTGTTTTGATTTTCTCTTGCATTCTCAATACCATACTGCGAACACAGTGAAGGTTCAGTTACTAGAAGCTATCTCTTCCCTATTGTTACTAGCTAGAACCTACATACATAATATATATATATATTATATATATGATATAATATAATATTATTATATTATATTATACATATATTATAATACATAATATTACTTATATTATATATAATAGATATTACTATATATCATATATATATACTATATATAATATCTATCAGTAAGCAAAATAGTATATATATATATATCTATATATATCATATATATATATATATATATATTATATATATATATATTTAGACTTATTCAAAGCTAAGCCACAGCTCATCTTGATAAAGGTAGAATGTCAAAACTCCAACGGTTTAACTATGCAATCACCATGGGAGAAAAAAAAAAGTTAAAAAAAAAATAAGAGATCAATAATAAATAAGCTATGAAGCCAGAACCATGTTGGCCTGACTAAAAGAAGAAGAAGAAGAAGAAGAATAACAACAACAACAACAAGCTAAAAGTATTTTATCTCGGTTTTTAACTTCTGAAATCCCAGAAATTCAGCCACCCAGTTTGGAGGATCATTTAATAATGAATTTGTTTACAGCTATATATATATATATATATATATAATATATATATATATATATATATATATATATATATATATATGGATATAAGGACTAGTCAGTGGATAAAATTTCACATTTCCGTACTAGCTACATTTACAATTTCTCAAGAATATGTATAAATATGTAAAACCACAATAACACAAGGGAATTATGGGTAATTTCTGAAATACGAAGACGGTTCACAAATACAGAATCCGGTGGGAATATATATATATATATATATATATATATATATATATATATATATATATATATATATATATATATATATATATATATATATATATATATATATATATATATATATATATATATATATATATATATATATATGGACAGGAGAGAGACGGAATCTGTTCCTCCCTTAACCGTGGTTCTAAAAACGTTAATTATTAATGAGTATAATGAACTATCATTCTTTTTTAGTCTAGAGTTTGCTGATACGTGTAGGAGTCCAAATATTGTCATTTCGTAAGGTTGCTCGTAAAACAAATTTGTTTCTGAGAGCGTTGCTCTCTTCTTCGAATTAAATCTTACCACGAATTGCACACGGTCATGTGTACCCCGTCTGCGTATTACTATAAAACTAATATCGTTCGTTGTTATAACTTTGCGAAGGTTTTATGTTAACCGTTAGGAGACGAAGTAATTCCATCCACTCTCATTATTTTGATCATCACAAGGAAAACCGCCTTCTTCACCCTAAAAAAGAATAAAAAGTAAATAGGATTTCCACGAATCTCCTACGCAGTTTCGTAATGGACGGTTCGCGGAAATGATGCAACAATTATCTTATGAACTTCTTCTAGAAGATCTAACTTTCGAGAGGATGCCATATTTCCTCATTTCAGTTGTTTTACGTAACGACCTGATAGATTAGGTGATAATCGTACGTGTGAACAAAAATATAGGCAAGATTTTAATTTGGGAAATTACAGTGAATCTGTTTGACTGCCATAAGAGCCCCTCTGTGAAAATTGAAAAGAGACCTATCAGATAACTTTGCATTCTTAGTCTCTCTATTATATTAGCTCTCCTTTCCTCTCTCTCATTTCAAAAGGCAAAAGACTACTTCATGATACATGAATGACCACGAAGGTCTAAATAGAATTCTGTCTGAAGCGAAGTAGGAAATTCATCACCATTCTCTTCCACCCCCAATATTACTTAATATATTCACTGTCTAATATAATGCTACTCTGAGAATAGAAGGATGCGCGAAGTAACAAAAAAATCTAGGACCTATCAAGAAGCAAATCGTTGCATTACAGAATTTCAATCTTAAATAATAAGCTATTTCGATCAGAATGCATTTACTCTGAATTATAAAAACAATCTATTTACTAAAAGTGTTAAATAGTAGGATAATTTTTCG
>NC_061102.1:877158-897158 GCF_015104395.2 Macrobrachium nipponense | reverse complement strand
TGATCTGTTTGTTTGGGAATTTTTCTCTGAGATTATATAGGAAAATAATATGATTTATAACTCCAACCAATATTATAATTTATACTGATAGGGATGGTCTGTTTATTTGAGAGTTTTATATTGTGTTAAATTTTTTGGTTAATTTTATTAAGAGTTTTCAGTATTTTCCTTAACGTTGAAAATGAAATTGTTATTCTTCCACCTTCGTAAACGCATAAAACTTTTATCATGACTGATTGATACCGCGATTTTAGAGCAATTAGATATACGAGAAGTTAAACTGGTTATATTACCAATGATCCAACGCTTTATTTTAGTGCCTTGACTCAAACACTATTCAACTGCCATCCTTGAAGTTAGTTAAAGGTTTTATCAATGTTGTCGAATTGACTGAGGAACTCAGTGCTTGTATCAGTCCGCCAGTCACAACGGAATAAATGTATGAGAGAGAGAGAGAGAGAGAGAGAGAGAGAGAGAGAGAGAGAGAGAGATACATATATATATATCCAAAAACTGACTGAGGCGCCCCCTCCCCCCCACACGCCCCTAAATAAATCCAGAAAGTTTTAGGAAATCAGATACAGCCTTGACATACAGGAGATAAGGGCACAGCCCCCTTCGGCTGGAGAAGTTAGAGGTCTAGATTAGATAAGCTTGAATAATGGCAGTTCGTTAACAGGATCATCATCTATCCCCCCCCCCCTCAACCCGGCCTAAAACCCCCGTCTCGATGAATACGTTTAGCACATTTGACTTTTTTGCTACAGCTTCCAAAGATGAGATGGATTATCTCTAGAGTTAGCTCTTACTAAAGTGATGTTATACATCTCTTGCACGTGTATAAAAAATTGGTTTTATAAGGATTACAAAAGAAGTCAATTTCGTAGTATCTAGAATGGCGTCATGATGCATAGAAAAACAGATATGGCATTCCACTTCACACCTTAGACACTTTTCTCTATAGGTAACTCAGTTCCATTGCATATGGTGTTATTAGTAAAAGGTGAATGTAAAAAGCATTAAAACCCTTATTAACTACGTACCATTTAAAGACAGGGAAATACACACTTCTCGTATTTCAATTATTATGAGTGACTCTGACAGTAATAGCATTTTTCAAGTTCATTCTTTTTCTAATTAATTGTGAATTATCTAATAAGGTAAATCATCCAATAATTAATTTATATATGACAGGTAATATTCATTATACTTTTTTCTTATATTCTATTTCCTTTTTCTGTCCGTCTGCTCTTTATTCTGTCAGCATTTTTCTGTCCGCCCTCAGATCTTACAAACTACCGAGGCTAGAGTGTTGCAATTTGGGATGTCGACCACCCCCCAGTCATCAAACATACCAAATTGCAGCCCTCTAGCCTCAATAGTTTTTATTTTATTTAAGGTTACATTTAGCCATAATCGTACTTCTGACAAACATGTAAGATAAGCTACCATCGGGCCGTGGTTAGTTTCATGGGCCACATCTCCTACAAAAATATGCCGCGATAGATATATCTATTTTCGGTGGCCTTGATTATATGCTGTATCGGCTGTACAGAAAGCTCGATCGAACAGAAGTTTTTTTTTTTTTTTTTTTTTTTTTTTTTTTTTTTTTTTTTTTTTTTGTGTGAAGATGAAAGCCAAGTGAATTTACCGAACATGAAAATGCTCGCGAATGCGAACTTCTCCTCTTAAAGGACGATTGACACATGTAACCCAAAAAGAGGCGTTTTAACTCGTTCCCGAACATGCAGAAAAATCTAGTCATCGCCGATAACAAGATTAAAGAGGGTTGTACCTTCAGAGGCATTAGGGAGGGAGGGGCGGAGGGGAGGGGGGGGGGGGGGGGGGGCGTCCCGGCTGCCCTGAAATAGCTAGGCGCGGAGAGTGGAGGAAACTCAAAAGCAATATTCGCTGAATAGGCAGACAGAGGTGGCGATCTGATGCTGAGTGAGGTAGAGTTCAGTCTGAAAGTGAAAGTTGGTACTATTATGGGAAGCGAAGTGTCTGCTGATTCAATCGTACGGATATTAAAAAATTGCATATAGAAATTGTCTCATGATAAAAGTGTATATATATATATATATATATATATATATATATATATATATATATATATAATATGTATGAAAGTCACACAAACTTCACTGTATATATATATTCATAAATACCGGTACCTGAAGAAAAAGACTGGAGAATCTCTCGTAGTCGCCATATATATATATATATATATATATATATATATATATATATATATATATATATATATATATATATATATATATATATTATATATATATAGCAATTCAGGAATGCCGAAGACACATGGAGAATGTTTTATAAGATTTATTCATAGAGAAACGTTTCGCACATGACTATGTGCATCATCAGTCTGAATAATGACAAAATAATAACATTCAGACTGATGATGCACATAGTCATGTGCGAAACGTTTCTCTATGAATAAATCTTATAAAACATCCATGTGTCTTCGGCATTCCTGAATTGCTAGTTTGAGGATTGCATACTTGGCAGATAGTTATATACCTATATATATATATATTATAATATATTATTATATATAAGTAATATATATTATTATATATACATTAATATAATATATATATAATATATATCCTCTATTACTAGTATATATAATTATATCTATTATATTACTATTTATATATATATTATAGTATATAATTAGATACTATATATATAGATATATATATATATATATATATATATATATATATTATATATATATATTATATATATATATATATATATATATATATATATATATATATATTATAATCTATATATATATATATTATATATATATATATATATATATATATTTATATATATATATATATATATATATATATATATATATATATATATATATATATATATATATTTCTAGGACAATCGTCAGTGTCTTGTTAAAACAATTATTAGACGAACTTCTAACCTATCGCTTTACTCTGTTGTTCTGTAAAATATTTATTTTGGTTTTTGTTTGGTATGGTGTTTTTTTTCGTCATTCCCCTTCGACTCTTCTCAATTTTTTTATAAGTGACCTTCTCCAGATTAGTGTACCAAGCAGTTTATTTTAGGTTTTCATACGATCCAATCTGCATGCTACCCTCATTCATCAATGTCTAGTACCTGCTGGTTAAAAACATGCTTCTTGCGTGATACGAGAAGCAATCTTGTGCAGACGAAGGGTATAAAGCGGCGACTATCTTTTACCGATCCAGACAGGTAAATTGATTTCAAGTCAAGGTCTTCCGGAGGTGTACATCACCTCGTCAAGCTTGATTTTAATTTTGATGAATTCCCCTTTAGTAGCTATCAAATTTAAACAGTCATAATGGTTTGTGGTTTTGTAGCTTTCTTGAATTAAATGAAAAGAATTGATATTTAAGTGAATAAAATACTACCGGTAAGTGGTAATTTCTTTTTTCAGATCCTGTATACTGACATCAGTGAACCAAATTGTCATGATTTTTAATTTTACAAGGAAAAAAAATGGGTGAAATTTGAAAATAAAGACTGCAATAGATAGATAAATACCGTATTCCTCTCATATACTGACACCAGTGAACGAAATTGCCATGATTAAATTTTACAAGGAAAAAAATGGGTGAAATTTGAAAATAAAGACTGCAATAGATAGATAAATACTGTTTTCCTCTCGTATACTGACATAAAAAAAATGGGTGAAAATAACGACTGCAATAGATAGATGAATACGGTTTTTCTCTCTCACTTCCAGACAGAGTTGGATTAGAATGAATCTGACCTGCCAGCCAAGACTCCTTCTCTTGATGTCCATCCAACACAGCGAGGTTGCGTCAATATCCATGACTGACAGAGAATAACTTTTTTTTTTTTATCTAATACCTCCTTACCTTTATTTTTGGCTACAAATTGACCACACGTAATATAAGCATCATCGCAGTCACTTATTCAAGTAGGAAATATATGATAAATACTGGTTTAATTTGATAAATAATAGCCTAATTTTACAGGGAAGACTACATCCTCATTATGGGTTATAATCTAACTTAGTACTACTTCCATTGCCAGGTAACTACGGCGTCAATAACCTTGATGATGTGACGCCAGCTATAATAACTCTTAAATCGATCAATTAACTCCTCTGGTTGTCCATGGATGTCCAGGTATAACTCATCTGGTTGCTAACAACATGCCTTGCCCATGGATGTTCAGGGAGAGGGGTGGGGGTGGACGGAATGGCTATGTGGCAACGGCAACGGGTCTTTCTTGGTTGTCACTTACCCTCACTAGTGACGATGGGGCAAGGATGGTTCGATTTCAGCGTCACCGAAATTTAGAGTAATTTAAAATAAAGAGATCATTATATTACAGGGAATACTATTGCATAATTTTCTGCGTGACAGAGTGAATTATTGTTTCACAAACTCTCCGAGACTACTTCGGTTATTTCATAATTTTATTAGCAAATGATGCATAAGTGTAAAAACCTTGGTTTCTTACATACTATGAAAGTTACGAACAAATCAGTTTACCCGACTTACTGTACTTTCTTAACTTCAAGGATTGATTTTCGTGTTATTCTAATGCCAGAAACGTGTCAAATATAATGGGAGAACTTACGCTATTGCCGCGTTTGAGTGAGAGAGTATATCGTCTGGGATCCAGTTAATGAAATATGGACAACACAGCTATTTATCAGGACGAAAAATATACCTTCAGCATCGCCGAAAGGAGGAACAAAAAAACCGATTACACAAAGTCATAACAATAAAACAGGAGCCATAACTCCTCCCGTTTCAATCTAACAATCTAACTAGGAAGAGAGTTTTACGACGCCTACGCCAATTCTTTCGATGGGCGACGAAGTTGTTCCATTTACTGTTCTTTTCTGATAAGATACGATTACGATTGTGAGATGAACGTCAGAGAACCACTATATATATATATATATATATATATATATATATATATATATATATATATATATATATATATATATATATATATATCTAATAAAAGGAGCCCATAAAAACACCAAAACCAAAATGTAGAGAGAAAAGGTACTATATTTTCAGAGACTGCTGTCTCTCTCTTCAGGTATATGAATGGGAAAAGTTTACAGAAAAGGTGGTATTTATACCAAGAGATTCGTCCACAAGTAAGCCAATTTAGGTCACCCCTGCTGATAATCTTCCTTTAATCTTCTTAACGCGTTGGTTGAATGAACACTGCGTCGACGATATCTGATATCCAATTCCCTTTTGAGATGTTCATTACCTGCTTCTCTTTTATTAAGGCCGATTCCATCATTTGATTCTTGTACCGGCAGTTGCTGCTATAAATTACACGTGACATATTCCAGTTTATTCTATGGTTATGTTCATTTACATGGTTGAAAATAGCCGAATTATGTGCATCTAATAACGTATTTTCATTCGGGGAATCATTCTACAAGCAAAAATTCGGGTGTAGTTTTATAAAATATATATTTGTTGTACAGCAACTTAAGAAATATATATTTGATAAAACTTGAGAAGGATTTGACATCATTGTGGATTGTATCCCCATATATATATACTATATATATATATATATTATATATATATATATTATATATATATATAATGAATGTGTGTGTATGTGTGTGTTACATTAACTATGTGAAATCAGGGAGTTCGCGAAATCCCTACGGAATTTGTGAAATGGCCAATTTCATTATTCTGAAAAGGTCCCGTAAGTGGGTACAACAATGAGATGTGATGGCCATTGATGTAATTAATCTAAAAATAACGAACGCTGTTATATAAATGAGTGTAATATTCAGGATGTCGAAATACCATGGAAAATTAAATATATACCAGAAAAATACCCAAAAAATAAAAAGAAATTCAATTAAAATTTGTCTCTTCTTTTTGCCAGTGAACAACATACACGGAACCAGGTGTTTCAACAAAGGGCTATCGCTTCATAACCCACGAAATGTTAATTACAGCGGGAAGCCCAGTCAAACGGGCAAACCTACCCTTCCCCAAACCCCACTCCCCTACCCCATCCCCCCGGGGTAGAATGAATGGAAGGTTGCCGAGGACACTGCAACAATGGTGGGGGGACTGTTTCATATTAATGACGTGCTGTTAAATCGCGGCTGATGAAGTGCTCCGACAATAACAGGCGAATATAATCAAATCGATGGCCCATTTAATGTGGGGAAATCTGAATTTATTCCTTGAATTGTTTACCTGTACGGTCGGATGTGTTTTGCCCGTTGCGTTTGTGAGATGGAAGTCTGCGGCTATTTTTAATTCGAAAAATATTTCTGGATGTAAATGTAAACAAGTTTTAAAAAATGCGTCGAAGTGTCTTCAGCGCAATCGAGTAGTGTTCTGTACGTCGTATATAATCCAAGCCGCCCAAAACTGATCTATCTTCCGGTGGTCGCGGTATCAAGCTGCTTGAGCCGTGGCCCGTGAAATTTTAACCACGGCCCGGTGGTAGCCTGGCCTATATCGTTGCCTTAATAAAATAAAAACTTCTAAGGCTAGAGGGCTGCAATTTGGTATGGGTGACGACTGGAGGGTGGATGATCAACAAAGAAATTTGCAGCCCCCTAGCCTCGGAAGTTTTTAAGATCTGAGGGTGGCCAGAAAAAAGTACGGACATACAGACGAAGCCAGCACAAGGAAACGAATCCCAAAATTAAAAATAAATACCATCTGTGGAGTATAGTTATTTAATTTAACTCATTTAAATAATTCAATTACCAATTATTCTGTATCATTTATATATCAATTCATTAACTAATTATCATTTAACAGAAGAGGATGTAAAGTGAATGCAAATTTTAAGAATAACATAAAAAACTAACGGTTAGAATATTTATGCAGACTTATTCAATTTTAATAAAATTTCAGTTATTAACTTAATGCTGCAGAAACCTGACCCCCGGCTTATAAGGATCCATTTTACAGGGGAGCAGTAGGTATACCTCAGGGGAATTGGATAACCTATCAGCCTTATCCCTGTCTCGTGTAACTGATTTCCAATACCATCTGTTACCTTACCCAAGCCTTTTTTTTTTTTAAGCTTCTGACATACATCTTTCTCTGTATGTCTGCTTCTTCCTCAGAACTTTCATGTAATATTTTGTAAAATTTGCTTTTTACTTTCTGAAAAGGAAACTATTGTCCTCACTTACTCCTGTCCGCGCTTTTTCTGTCCGCCCTCAGACCTTAAAAACTACTAAGGCTAAAGGGCTGTAAATTGTTTTTTTTATATTGATCAGCCACTCTCCTATTATCAAACATACCATATTGCAACCCTCTAGCCTAAGTAGTTTTTTTTTATTTAAGGCTAAAGTCAGTCATATGTTTTCGTACTTCTGGCAACGATGTATTTGCTTTTCTTATTTTTTCTTTTATTTATTTAGTTTAAAGATCAGCATTCTACGTTGATTTTCTAACCCACGAAGTTATAATAATCATATATGCTTTTCTTGCTTATTCTTTTATTTATTTAGTTTAAAGACCACGATTCTACATTAATTATCTAACGGACGAAATGATTTATAATAATCATATTTGCTTTTCTTGTTTATTCTTTTATTTATTTATTTAGGAGTTTGAGTTTCTCGGAACCTTGTTCTATAAGTCAGAAAAATACAATGGCAACTTCCACTTAAATTATTAATATGCCAGGTTTACATTTAATTTCAAAAACGACGATTCTATATCAGTTTTCTAACCAAAGAAATTATTTAAATTATATTTGATTTTCTTGTTTACTCTTTTATTTATATTTAGGAGTCTGAGTTTCTCGGAAGCTTGCTCTATAATTCGGGAAAATACAATTGGCAACGTCCACTTAAATTGTCAATATGGCAGGTTTACATTTAGTTTTAAAAACCACGAAATGATTTATAATAATCATATTTGCTTTTCTTGTATATTCTTTTATTTATGTATTTATTTATTTATTTGGGAGTTTGAGTTTCTCGAGGAAGGAGCAGGAGCGAAACCGCAAGCAAAAGAGTTTAAAGAGTTCAGTGTGGGAAGCAATTCCATCTATAGCCAAGAAAGGGAGACGGGAGAGGATGCACCGTTTAGTATGTAATTCACTACTGAGAGGGGGGCGGAGCGAGGGGGAGGGGGGCTGCGTTCCCGAGTCTTTTGTGCGGAAGGAGATGCGTTTCTCAAATGGTATGAGAGAGAGAGAGAGAGAGAGAGAGAGAGAGAGAGAGAGAGAGAGAGAGAGAGATGAATTTAAAGGGACAGTGCGAGACTACAAAACCTCTTAATAACGAATGATAAATTAATTGCGTTTGCTTTATTTCTTTGTTTATCTTATCTACGTTACAAAATCAGATGGGATTTCTCTTCTAAGTAATTCTTTATTTTTTAGTCCTTGTGTATTTTTGTATGTGTTCATGTATGGTCGTATTTATGTATGTCTGCCGAGAAATATTGCTATTTAAAAGGGGCTGTGATTTGCTCAAAATATTGCTAAAAATAAGGCCACGACCATTCTAAGGGGAGATGATTAATAAAACGGGTTGAACTCTTTCAGCAATCTTCTATAGAACTGCTGCCCCTAGCATAGGAAAACTTAAAAGTAAAAACTTCCATTAAAAGTTAGTAAAAGGCTACAGGCCAAGGATGGGGGGCCGCACATGTAAACAGATTTTTCAAGATAATATACATGACAAAGATTGAAAACTGTTCTAAAGAATAAGTCAGTAGTTTGTTTTCCTGATTAACAAGAAATTGTCTGCAAAGCGGAGATCCAATTTTGTTCAGAATAGCCTGAGGGGCCGAGGTAGGAAGGAATACAAAAGGCGTACAAAGTTTTCGATGGGGAGCATAAAAGGAAAAAATCTTATTCAGAAACTTGCAATTGCAACCAGGTGCCTCAGGTGAACATTGCAACCAATGGGTCTTCAAGGGTACAGTCACTCATATAAGTTCATGGATGTCAGGGTGTTTGAAAAGGATTTCCATTTCACCCGTTACTGGATAACAGGTGTCAGGGAGTGCCAAACTGGCAAAATGTTCAACTAACTAACTCTACTGTAGAAAGTTCGGTGTGTGTCCGTCTTACGTCACTGTACAGACCCGTCGTCCAGAAAGGGTTTTGGATGGAATTCAGCTTGATGACCGGAGACATCCATGAACTTCTATGAGTGACTATACAGGTAAGACTTACAGGGTAGTATCAAAGGCTGTTCGCAGTTCTTTTACAATAGTGGATTCACATCAACCGTGCATTTGATGTCTGGGCCAGACCCTTACGATGCTCTTGTTTGGCTGTTGATAAGCCATCACAGGGCTGGAAACTGCCAGTCTCTCGAGAGAGTTCACATAGGCAGGATGTATGCTCCACATCTGAGGGATAGTTTTGAAAGATGTATCTCTCAAGCGAGGTGGAACATAGATCCTACCCATGTGAACTCTCGAGAGAGACTGAGGAGAGTTTCCAGCCCTGTGATTGGCTTATCAACAGCCAATCAGGACCGTCGTAAGGGACTGGCCAAGACATCAAATGTACGGTTGATGTGAATCTACTATAGCAACGGGGAGCTATGACCTTTCGGGTCAGAGATGTTGGCTCTCCCAACAGAAAAATACCTAAAAAAATATTGATAATACTCAAATCGATATTGTTTACTGTTCAGAGCAGGAGTCGGCAACCTCCTGCCCGAACTCTACATCCAGCCGGCGAGGGATTTAATTCCGGCCCTCTAATTAAACACCTGGACACTGATTATATCTAACAGTTGTTACCTAGTTTAAGGCGTTGAGCGATGTTTATAGTAAATTTGATATTATGGCCACCCTGCAAGACACCGCATAACCGTCTGGACCGCTCACTCCTAAAGGTTGCCGACCCCTGGTAAACTATATGACACTGACCTAAGGTTTAGAATTCTTTTCGATATAAGAGAACTGTTTCTTATTACTCCTGGTCCGTGACTTGATACGTCACGACATGCAGACTTTGGCGTGGAGAGAGAAGAGAGGAGAAGACGAAGAGAGAAGAGGAGAGAGGAAGGAGAGAGTGATTCCCGAGCCGAGCGCCCAACAATCACTTGACAAAACCCACGTTTTAACGATGTCACGTGACACCAGATTATCGTTATAAACAGCCTCATCTTTTTATTACCTAATGTCGCCCCTAATCTCGCCCAACTCTCTCTCTCTCTCTCTCGTCCCCCAAGCTTTTTCTGCCTGAGTGTCTTCATTGTTTGTATGTTCATGATGTGATGTACATTTTCTTTGATAATGAGTTCCCGTGTGTAATGCCCCTTTAGAGTGGATGAAAGCCATTTTGTGAGGATGGTGGAGAGGGTTCCTGGAAAACAACCTCTCTCTCTCTCTCTCTCTTCTCTCTCTCTCTCTCTCTCCAGGCAATGATAGAAGGTACACAATAAGGTCAGGAGGAGGAAGTACCCACCATGACAGGGTGAGGAAATCGTTCTGGAAAAATTGAGCGGTAGAGCTTATCCCTTTCAATCCGCAGCGGATAGAAGAAGGGAATTTTTTCTGAACGATATCTCTGCGTATTTATTATTTTATTTATTGTTCTCCAATTCTGTGTAATATTTTCAACTTATTTTAAAGTAATTTGTTGAAATCGTCTCTAAATTTATTATTTTTATGTGGACTGTTTTTAATACATGATGGAATAAATGGTTCTCCAATTTAAATCTGATTCTATGTAATATTTTCGACTTCTTTAATTAAAGTAATTTGTGGAAATCGTTAAATGAGAGAGAGAGAGAGAGAGAGAGAGAGAGAGAGAGAGAGAGAGAGAGAGAGAGAGAGAGAGAGAGAGAGAGAGAGAGAGAGGGATCCATTTTGATCTAAATGTACTTTCGGTTCAAAATAAAAATAAATAATGTCCTTCGTTTTATCTCTCCGTATCCCGATTACAAGTTGTGCTTTAGAAAGGAAGAGCAAAGCACGAATGAAAATATCAATTCGTCGCCTGAAATGATATCAAACAGTTTGTATTTGCAAATGTACTCCGGTTTAAACGGTGTTTTTCTAAACAAATAAATCGCTCCGATCACCCAACTGAAGTACGACTACGGTCTGTCGACCAATCATATTCGACTGTTGAATCTTTGTAGTTCCCCTCTTTCGGTATATAACATATACATTATTTTATATGTCACAATTATCCGCTTTATTTACAAAATCTATCACTACTAATTTAGTACGACTGCTTTTTCGGGGGCCCACTTTCATAAGTGTTGTCTGTGATGTCAAAGTCATAACATATATTTACTCGTTATGTTCTCGTTTGTACATAAAATCCACGGACGTATACGTCCGCCATTACTCGATATAAACATATACCTTCGACATGTTTCAAATTGAGGCATTCGGTGAGGGTACAGCTACAAGTTGAATGGCTGTTTCCCTATGCATTGCACGTGCAGTATGCAACCGATGAAACTCCGTGTATATATATGTCTCTATATATATATATATATATATATATATATATATATATATATATATATATATATATATATATACATATATATATAGAGACATATCTATATATATACATATTCTATAATATATATACATATAATATAATTTATATTTTTATTTAAAAAATATATATATATAATATATATATATATATAATATATTATATATGGATAATATATATATATATATATATAGATATATGTGTTGTGTGTGTGTGTATGTGTATATATATATATATATTTCTAATAAAATATAGCGTATTTATTTCAATTTTCGTTGGTGAAACGACGCTCTATATGACCGTAGAATTTTATTATGCCCCCTCGAGTAAGCTGGAGGTCGGCTCACGCCTTGTTTAATGGACAGATAGTTAGAAATCAAGACTAAGTTAGACCAGAGTTTTTTGTAATAAATACAAATGAGAAAGAAGGAACAGAGGAATAGAGTTTTTTTTTCAGAATATAATTCTTGAAACTGAAGCATAAGAAAAATTGTGTAATTTAGAAAATGGAAGTCAAGGGTGGCAAGGATTAATTTAACTTTAAGATGTAAAAATGACTATTGTTAACTCAGGAAGGTTAATTAAGAAGTTAAAAAAATTGGGAAAATAACAGGAATTGATAAGATTCCAAGCAGAAGGCATGTATATATATTATAGCGTATAACGTCCTGTAAAAAAAATAATTGTGATAAAACAAGGTTTATGATGAAATTATCGAGTTTTTAAATAAATACTTAGAAAGGATAAAAACGCATGACAGAAGTTTTCATCCAGTTTTTTGCCATGATTCTTGAAAATGGTTTTATCAAAATCTATAGAATTCGCATTTACAACATTTCCATACACATAATATAAAGCTAAATTTCAAAAAGAACACTTCGCAATCAGTGATTAAGGGAAACAACATTCAAACGTATGATGACAGAAAAGATTGAGAAGATGACATCAGAACATATTCAAAAGTATCATGACGGAATACTCACTCCCTAGCAAGAATAAAAAAATCTACGAGAAAAGCTATCAGTAGATCTTTTCGAATCCTCGAAAGAAAAAGAAAAACAGAAACAAAGGACTCTATTCTTCTTTGGGGGGAATGAAGTCATTTGTAGTCTTGCCTATTCCCCAGCTCCTACACAATCTTGTTCCATGCGTCATAAAGTTTATTCTTTGTTAGACAAGACGGAAAAAAACAGCCTATAATAACATCTCTATCCCGTAGCCCTTTTGTTAGCGACGAATATAAACCAGTAAAAAATGCGCTGAATAAACAATCACGTTTTCCACAAAATATAATACTGCATAAAACCATCAGCTATGACCGGTAGCGTTTCAGTTGTTCACCAGATACGGTAGAGTGAGGGTGCGGTCCCATGCCACCGGAAAGTGCTCCCAGATGCAGGATCCTAACTAACTTTAACCTTACATCAAACGAAAGCTACTGGGTTAGAGGGTTGCGATTCGGTATGTCTGATGATTGGAGGGTGGGTGATTAAAATACCAATTTGCAGCCCTTTAGCCTCGGGTAGTTTTTTAGAACTGAGGGAGGACTGAATAAAGTTCGGACGGACGGACAGACAAAACCGGCAAGATAGTCTTTATTTTATTTTATTTTATTTTTTTTTTTTACAAAAAACTAAAAAGAACATTCTCTGGAGATTTTTATGATATAACAGCAAAGAGAAAAGAGAATATATCAGACGAGATATACATAATTCGATTTTGAATATTGTTCTCAACTGATAGCATACCGTTTTAAGGGCCAACAGTAAACAGATTCACAAGAGATGTAGAAAAACCAACGCTAAGATGTATCCGTAAAAATCCATTCCAAAATATTCATTAAATGTTCCTAATGGTTTTCATATCCTAATTTAAGGTGACGATATATAAAAAAAATAAGATTGTACGATATAAAACAGATTTAGAGGGTAGATGAAGTCGATGTGGGCTGTCGAAGAAAAAGTTTAATGTGGAATTAATATTCATGAGATAATCAGAAAAATAATTAAAAAAATGAGCTTTTATGCCTGAAACCATTTATAAAGATACCGCCATCTGTAGTTCTTTTTTTTAATCAGCCATGCAAATATGATTCCAAAATCTGTTAAAGATTTAAAAAATGCAAACTAGGTCAATGCATAATACATATAAATATTCATATTAACCCAGATTAAGAGACTTGAAGAGAACAGAGTGATTTTAAAATATAAAAAAGCAGAGGATATCGCGAATTTATGTATTATGATATAATCATAGACCTTTATTTTTTTGGGGGTGGGGGGTGTCGGGGGGACCTGATATCTCCGACCTGTACATTCTCTAAACACAGATAAAGTATTTCAGTTTAAGATAAGTCATTTTGTCCGCCTGAAACATATCTTCACCTTCAACGCTTCATATTTGCTCTCTTTAGCGGTCTTGTGGTGAATCCGGGTAAAATCGTTATTTCTCTCTCTCTCTCTCTCTCTCTCTCTCTCTCTCTCTCTCTCTCTCAAGGTAATATTTTCTGCAACATTTGCTCCGTGCCATAACGGACCAAGGCATGTGAGACGAGAGCCCATAAAAGGCATTTTCATTCTGCAAAATATTGTTTTCGATTTTTGTCTCTATTTTCTCTATTCTATCTCAATGGCAAAATAACGCCATTTCATTTTAGGCAATAATCTTAATACATTTTTCTTTACGTTTTTACATTTTGATATAACTTATAAATAACTTTGCATTACCTTGACATCAAATAGACATCAAGGATACTGAGTTCAAAACATTCGTAGGCCATAAATTTGGGCATAAACCAAAATGAATGAAAGCCAGTCTTTATCTAGTGCCAGTTTCAACAGAGCGAGGCTACGATTCGTTAGAAATATATAAAAAAGACCCTAATAATGATATTTCCAGCATTACTATTTATGGAAGCCAACTGGGATGAATTATATCCAGTTTTTAAACGAGTGAATGAGAAACAGCAGAGTTTCAGAAATACCCAAGTCATTCGTGCTGATCTTTAATACCGGTCATGATAATACATAGAAAGATAAATTAGGCAATTAAAATAAAGGTAATAAGATTTTCCCATCTAAAGATAAGATAGTTATCAATATCACTTACATTATCTTATAACATCAGTACGTCGTCGATAACTTTATACATATGGGATGAAATTCTATTGGTTCATTACTCTAGCTACAAAAAACGATATCTAAGTTATGAACTGCAGTTCCCACTAACATAATCTGCTCTGTAACCCATTTCTGTCTTCTGTTAATCGTGTCGTGTATAATTTATTATTTTCCCTCATAAATGTTGAGTTTTAAAGTAAATAACAGCTTGCGTTTCTTGACAAGAATTTATCGTACCACACGGAGAGTAAAATGAGGTCAAAGACAGCGCAAGGAACAACAGAGAAAAATATAAAGATAATATTAAAGGATCATGTTCTGTTAATTAAGTGATCGAAAGCATAGTTTCCCTAATTCTTATGGAAAAGAACAATTACTGAAAAAGAGTTGATCATGAAATACTAAAACATCTCTGTGAATATATATATATATATATATATATATATATATATATATATATAGATATAATATATCTATATAATAATATATTTATATATATATATATATACTATATATATATATATTTATCATATATTATATATACATTATATTTATATATACATATACCCATCCCTGCCATCATTTCCCGGTACCGTACTAATTAATATTTCCGGCGGAGATCAGCTCTCCAAATATTGTATGTAAACATGAACTACAACCGATTTATCCAGATTTATTTTAGGACATAGTCCAATGTTTATCATTCATTTCTTTTCCCTAACGGTTGTTGAATGCGTTCTCATCAATCGTGACATTTCTATTTCTATTTGCTTTTATATATACATATCGAGAATGAGTTTTAAGGACTCTCGTTGTCCTGATTTTTCTATTGATTTCATTATCGCGTCTAAAAATAATACAAAGAGAATGCAGATGACTCTATTCAGGTAGTTATAACTCAATATTGGTGATAGATGCGTCGGTGCGTCTATCAACTGCTGGGTTTATCAGTAGCTGTAGCCTTGATATTTGCGGCACTGAATAATATACCATTAATTGGTTCGAGAGGTATTGTTTGAAGTATTGCTCTTCTGTTGAAATGGAATTGAATGGAATATAGAGTTTAGGCCACAGGCCAGGTACTGGAACCGATAAGGTCATTCAGCCCTGGAAAGGAAATTGAGAGTAGTTCGATTTTGAAAGATGTAACAGGAGGAAAACCTTTCTGTCGCACTTTGAAATAACTGTCAGGAAAGCAAGATGGAAGAAAGATAATATGAATGGAGGTAGGTACGATTTAAGGAACGAAAGGGGTTGCAGCTATAATAGATTCACATCAACCCTGAATTTGATGTCTAGGCCAGTCCTTACGACGCTCCTGATTGGCTGTTGATGAGCCAATCGCAGGGCTGGAAACTCTCTTTCTCTCGAGAGAGTTCACACCTCTCCTGAAGGATACGGCGGGAGAGGAGGAACATAGATCCTGCCTATGTGAACTCTCGAGAGAGGCAGAGTTTCCAGTCCTGTGAGTGGCTTATCAGCAGCCAATCAGGAGCGTCGTAAGCATCATATGCACGGGTGATGTGATTCTACAATAAGGGCTAAAGTGACGCTGCAAAGAACCTTTAGTAATGCCTGACACTGCACCCTGTGAGTGAACAGGAAGCACTATACCCCCTAAGGGGTCTTCTTTCAGAGGAAATTTTGTATCTATGACACACAAAATGTTCAAGAGGTGTTGATACCTGAGTGATTTATAGGATAACAAAAATACCATGATCAAGGTTAGACTTATATCCCTGGCCTAAGCTACCAAATAAAATGTAAAGGTTATTGCTTAAGGGAAAAAATAGCTCTAACATGACTGAATATTTCACTTGAGATACGGAAAATGGGAAATAACTAGTATAATTTCTACCCAAGTATTGTACTGGTTTTCTCTGTCCTGCTTCTGTCCACACATTTTTCTGTCCGCCCTCAGCTCTTAGAAACTACTGAGGCTAGAGATCTGCGTACTGGTTGGCTAATCATCCCCCTCAAAATCATCAAACATACCATATTACAGCCCTCTAGCCTCAGTAGTTTTAATTTTATTTCAGGTTGAAATTGATCATAATTGTACGTTAGGTTAGGTTAGGTGTATTTCTGTTGTCAATCGAAAATGCATATCGACTAGTAATGAGTAAAGACAAAAATGATATTTTCAAAAGGTATCAAAGAAGTGCTCAACATCCCCCCCAAACCCGCCCGCCTTCCGCCACGCCCCCTTGTCAATCACTTGTCACTTAATTAACTGCAGTTCTCATGCCGCTATGCGCGGTATTCGGATCATCTCTGGCACTGTATCCAGATGCTTCATACCATCGTTGTTTACCATATTACCAATCTACTTCGATAATGAATTAGTCCAGTGGTTCCCAAACTCTGGTCCGTGGACCCTTCGGGGTCCAGGAGAAGGCCCTAGGGGGTCTGCGACACGATGAAAAACTTTATATATTTTCAACTGCAATTTTACTTTGTACAGAATTTAAAGCTATAAAAAATATAGAAAATATTTTATATATTTATTCAAACTTTGTGCAGGACTATGCAAATATTAAATGTACTACGTCGTACTGGGTATGGTAATGATAACTTTTGATTGGCTGAGGTTCTCGGCTGGGACTCATCATATCTAGGGGTCCTTGGTATGGTCAAGTTTGGGAACCACTGAATTAGTCAGGGTTCCATGACTTTCCACTCATTGGGGATGATTTTAAACGTGAATTAAAATCTACCTCCTTATGATCTATTTTTCAATATAACTTTCTTATTTATTCATATATTAAATCAATGAAGTCAAGATGCATTCAGATAAACTATGATATTCTATAGATATCCAAGGAAATTTTGGGGGGTAGCTATAAAACGCAAAATCATGACGACAAGCCTTTAGCCAAAAGCACCCACAGGTGAATGAGTGTGAGTTACTTAGGAAGCTCATGCTAAAATCTACGGTCAAATAGAGCGTTGTTTCACCGCCGAAAATTAAAATAAATACGCTATTATTTTTATTAGAAATAATAGTTCTGTGCTGTTTAACATGCATATTATTTTTTTACATTTTCATTCTAATAAATAAATCATAAATATCCTTAAAATTCCTGTGTCTTTAACTCAACGCAGAACACCCTTTTTCAGACCTTTTTAGGCATTTCCATAAAACTTTCCAAACCCGGCCCCCAACAAGAACAAAAACAGCAAGAACAACAACAACAACAAAGTAGTTTGTAGGCTTACTTCCCGAGTAAGCGAAAAGTGAAATATATTGGCTGTTTCAATAACTGTCTTGAGCAATGATACGAAAAATGACTGGATAATCGAAGTTGAATGGAAATATTCCTTGATTTAAAAGCAATATAGATTGTGATGAGCTTTAAACTATGAACAATTTTTTGCCTTATTAGCCATTTGAAGTTTAGTTTAAAGTTATCAATATATCTATTCAAGTATTTTTGGAATTTCAGACCTGCTCGAAACACGTGTCAAATAAAATAAAAAAAAAATAGTTAAATTTTATTTTAAAAAAATAGTTAAATTTTTTTCCTATTAGTATTGAACTCTTATTACCCATTTCGAAGTTTAATTTAAAGTTATCAATAAATCTATTCAAGTATTTTTGGAATTTCAGACCTGCTCGAGGCACGTGTCAGATAAAAAAATACTTACAAATTTTTACCCATTAGCGATGAATTCTTATTACCCATTTGGAAGTATAACTTAAAGTTGTCAATAAATCTATTCAACTATTTTTGGAATTTCAGACCTGCTCGAAGCATGTGTCAAATAAAAAAAATAATTCCAATTATATGACACTTTCATCTTCTCTAAAGGGATAAAAAGTTTCGTCAGAGATTTACAAATTTAGATTGGAAACTTCTGTGGCAGTTTGAAAATAGAACATTGTGATTATATATGGTTTAAAAAACGACACCACCAAAGAGCATAAATTGTACGACTATCAAGTGATAAGCAAATCTGGCCTTGCAAGAAACGAATAAAAGTAAAAAATAATCTGTTGATTGGAATACACTCCACGTTTCACAGCGACCTGAATATCTAACCTAAAGAGAAGAAAAGGGGTTTTGACGTACAACACAATATTACTCAAAATACTGAATAAAAATATGTTTTTGGTTCCCTCTTTGCTTTTACTTAATTGCTTTAACACGAGGCTCCTCTTGTTACAGCATATATTAAAGAAAAATGTTTTTTTTCGAACTAGACTCTTATTCCTTCAGTTTGAAACTGCAACTTTATTGACTGCCAAGGAAATTTTTTTTAAATCGATTCAGGTTATAAATTTAGAGCTCCTACAAAGGACGAATTCAAGGCTCCAGATTCGCAGTTCAATACAACGGATAGACGTTAATTCTCAATGGAACGTGTATATATACATACACACACACACACACACACATATATATATATATATATATATATATATATATAATATATATATATATATATGTGTGTGTGTGTGTGTGTGTGTGTGTGTGTGTGTGTGTGTGTGTGTGTGTGTGTGTGTGTGTGTACATTTTTGTTGTTTATCTACTAGAAATTATTTCCGTAAATACTTCCAGGCACTTCCTTTAAGAGACGGTTTATATGCTGTCGTTGTTTAACATCGCCACGGCATTACACTAGTACGGACTCTTGCTCCAAAGAGCAGCGCCCCATAAATAAAATTAAAACCAACTGACGAGACAAAAGAAAAAAAAACAGTCTGGGTTGAAATCCCTACGAATCATAGGGTACCGATCTGCAAGAGAAAATGTTTTGTAGAGTTTGTAGATACGAGTTCTAGAATAATCAGAGTTCAGGAAGGGCTAAGGGAAAAAAATCTTGGGAGAGAAAGGAAAAACCCTGAAAGACCTGGAACGAAAAAGGAAACATGCTTTTTTTTTTCTAAAGAGGGGAAAAAGCGGGAACTCTTATGGAAACAGTTTGCAAGGTTCAAGACGCAGTAACAAGCACAAGACTGAGGAAAAAGGAATTTTAGTTTTTGGACGCGGTTGAAAAAATAACAAGGGGGAAAAAATTTCGAGCGAATATCAACAAATACGGTTCGAAAGAGAAAGAACGAAAGTAAATGACATAGAAGTAGAAGTTGAAAACAGCATGTCTATCCAGTTAAGCCAAAGACGAACTGATGGAAAAAGAGAAGAAAATTCACTTGGAGGGAGCGAGATTTGATTTCTCAACACAAAATAGAAACTATCGACTTGATCATCGCCGAGGAAGGTAATATAGGCTGGTATGCCTTCATAGATTCCAGTTTTTTTCATATCTGGAAGCAATAATCTCCTCCAAGTATTTTGCAAACAGTCGGCTATGTTCCTTACATTGTTTTTTTTTATGGCCACTACCATCAGATAT
>NC_061102.1:859658-874658 GCF_015104395.2 Macrobrachium nipponense | reverse complement strand
TAATATAACAAATAATAAACACTATAATCAACAAGACCCATAAAGGGAGTTTCCTCTTAATGCAGACCAAAGAGGAGATAACATACTGGATTTCCTGTCACCCCGAAGCGTTCCAAGTTGCAGCAGAAATTGTTCCGCTCGGCTGAATCTAATATTACTCCCCAGCATTCATTTGCGAAGGAATCCTGGAATAATTCTCGAACTTGCTTCCTGACAAATGCATAAGGCAATTTACCTGCCTTCGGGAATTTTCTCATTCTTTCGAAACGAGGTTCTGCTTCTCTCATGAACTTTTCGTTTGGTTCCGGATTCAAATGCATTTATTCATAAAGGAAAACAAGTAAAAAAAAGTTAATCAAGGCCACCGAATATAATTCTGTGTGAGTAGCGACCCATGAAACTTTAACCACACCTGGTGGTAGCCTGCCCTATATCATTGCCAGACGCACGATTATGGATAATTTTATCTTAAATAAAATGAAAGCTACTGAGGCTAGTGGGCTGCAATCTGGTATGTTTGATGATTGGAGGGTGGTTGATCAACATACCAATTTGCAGCCCTCTGACCTCACTAGTTTTTAAGATTTGAGAGTTGACAGAAAGATTCGAGGACGGCCGGATGGACAAAGCCAGCAGAATAGTTTTCTTTTCAGACAACTAAAACGGGAAGGTTGAAACCCTCCTGAGACCAAAGTGTATCGTTTTTATGATGTACAAACAATTACTTTTTTTTATTTCATGGCAAGTGGAACTTTCACAGAAATTCTGGTAACAAATACAGTATTCTACGTATAGTTATGTGAGCGTAACAAACTGAAGTGGTTTTGCATGTCCATGAAAAGGAAGAGTCAATGTTTTTGTCAGTAAACTGTCGAATTTTTACAACTAAACCTATAAAAACAATAAACAAAAAAACCGGAAATTTTTACTGATGTGTGAATAACAACCCTGTTTTCGCCGGATGCCCTTGAGAGAGAGAGAGAGAGAGAGAGAGAGAGAGAGAGAGAGAGAGAGAGAGAGAGAGACTTGGGGTGTGGAGAAGTGAGATCTAAGAGATTTTTTTCATCAATTCAAAGCAAGGGTTGGTTGTTTCTCTGCTTGTTATGTTTCCCAAAGAATCCCCAGTATATTTCCAGTGCAAAAGTTACCTCTAATTAAGCGGAATTCACATGCAAAGTGTAATTGCTCCCCAGATATATTCAAACCTCATTTGGAAATTGACTGAAGGGGATATCTTTTAAGAAACTTATACGTATTATGATTAAGTCGAAAATGTCATGTAGACACAGCTGTAACACAAGAAACTCACTCAAGAACGGTATTACATCAGTTCTTCTGGATTAGGAAGGATAAACGAACTGGAAGACAGACAGACGGGAGTGAGGGGGAAAAAAGTGTAGGCCAAGACGTTTTATTATTCTTAGGCATCCCCGCTTCCTCTCTCTCCCCCCCTCCCCCACACACCCCGCCCCCCCGCCCCCACCACAGGGGAAAGAGAATGTGAGTGTCAATTACGCAAAGAGCCAAGGTGTTATAAAAGCAACCATAATTCTCTCCGGGGAGATTCGCTCCCCCTCCGAACAGAGGAGATATTCTCATCAGGAATCCCAGCGCTCTTTTTCTCTGTCTTGATCTGAATTTTAGTGGCGTTTCTGCTGCCATATCTTCGGTCTGTCGCATTAACCCCTCTGAACCTGGCTTCTCTATTCCACCTAAAGGTCCCCAGGAGGAATTAGTTTGTAGGCAATCCGTTTTCAATTTGTTTTTTTAATGTGCTTTTTGTTAATATTTTTCCTACTATTCTCAATAATAATACTGTCGCTACCAATAATATAATTACTATTTTTTCCCTACTACCACCTCAGCATCTATGTGGATATTGCCAATTATCATTTTTATCACTTTATATACTTTATATGTTCCATGTATATGGCCTTTTCTTGAAAATAAAGTTGATTATTATTAATATTATTATTATCATTTTTTCCAGTGGAAATCGCGGTGAAAATCACAAGCACAAAAAGATTTGTAGACCTTTAAAAAAATCTAGCTCCGCGTCGACGGTAGACGTTTACCAAAACCAATTACTATTCAGTAAACCAGGTGCTGACTTAACCAGTTCACAAACAAAGCTACAGCCAGATAAGTGAATAATTGATGATTAGTATTACAGATACTCATACTTTTTAATCCGCCTTATTTGGAAAAGAACATCTTAAATATATTCTCTTTGAATCAAATATAAGACCTTATGAAATTTAAGTATGTCCTTTAACGAAATGAAATAATTTTATGATGGATGAGTTTGATTGTATGAGAATTATTGTTCGACCTCAAGGGAAAGATTGGGAATTAGGATATTCGGAGAAAAAACAGAAAAGATTTGAAATCGTTCCATAGACATACTAAGGAAGGAGCATGGTTTTATTAGCGGTTAAAAAAAGATGCATAGTTTAATTGATTGCTTAAGGAGACTTATTTTACGTTGCTGAATACGTCTTTGAATTCGCACAGCTTGAACCTTTCCACCAAGAGGAAAACATGTTGACACGTCTTCCTTCGTTACAGAATTTCCCAGTATTTCGCAAGGGAGATATTAAAAGATATTATTCTCGATCGCATGGAAGGACTAGAATATCAAAGAAATTCTTTATTGATTCCAATGCCTGATAAGTGGAATGAATTTAATAATCTTTTTGTATATTTCGTTCGCTTATTTATTTCATAACGATTTATTCTTAAGCCAGTCATATTTCGGGATTATTCGCTATTGCGATATTCCGTTGTTTATTATATTAATGATTCCACTCTTGACTTACCTAATATACTTCACTTCATTCGACATTTTTATGACTATTATATCAGAATGAATCGTGTATTCCCTTGTAAGGAAACGGAACTTGGTTCAAAATGAAAAAATTAAATTCTAAGTTGCCTACATTTCAAATTACTTGTTTATTTTGCTGCTAGCGCGGCAATCATCTGATATTATATTTCAAGATGAACTTGGATAATAAGAGAGTTCTCCATTTATATATATATATATATATATATATATATATAATATATATATATATATATATATATATATATGCTTAAAAAATCACAGTAGATGCACGTGACTTCATAAATAAGCGAATACACACGGGAAATGATAGACAGGAATCCAAGCGCTTTCGTCTTTATTCAGACATCGTCAAGGAGCTACTAAAGTACAATCGGAGAGGAAGGCCTCAGGTACAAACAAGATCAGGAATACCAGATGGTTAATTATCAAAAGGGTAAAAATTAAAAGGGATAATCCAGGATTATCGGATATCACACGGTCACAAACTTAAACAGATTCTGACTCTAACCGAAATTACAAAGTATCTTTACAGTCCAAAACATGTAAAAACTGAATATATTAATTTGTTGCTTATATTTATCTACAACTTTTTTCATTATGAAAGCATCAAGTTTAAATAAACCAAGACTTAAATTTAGAACATTTCTATTATTTGACTTGATAAAACAAGATTCAATGATATTCCTTTTAACTGTGTCATTACATGGGACTAAGGCTCTTGCTTGACTCCAGTTAATAGGATGGTCTAAAATCTCTCATATGTACAATAATGCATTTGATATTTGCCCAGTTCTCACAGAATATTGATGTTGCTTAAGACGCTGTGAAAGAGATTTGCCAGTCTGTCCGTAATAGATTTTATCACACTTTTTGCAAGAATTCATATATGCAGCCTGGAAGATCTTTAGGAGAATTTTTGATTACTAAACTCTTGACATTAATATTACTGAAAACAACATTTATGTTAAAAAGCTTTAAAATTCTAGGAATAATCTAAAAACCTTTCATCATAAGGTAATTTTAGAATGTTATGCTTACTAAATTCAAGTTTGTCATTAGTTGAATAAAATGTTTTTCTAGCTCTTTTCCATGCCACATCTACAAAAGTCCTTGGGTATTTAAGTTTCAATGCAATATCATAAATAGTTTTAATTTCAGCGTCAATAAACTGCGGGCTACAGACACGTAAAGCCCTTAGGAACATCCAGAAAAAACAGAGAATTTAACATTTTGATGGTGATTGGAGTAGTAATGAACAAAAGAGGCAATATTAGTTGATTTTCGAAAGACTGAAAAGGTGAAATTTCTATCATTTTCTATGGACAGTTACATCAAGAAAATTCAAATTACAATTTCTTTCTTCCTCTACGTAAAGTTTTAAAATAGAAGGGACTAAATTATTGAGATTATTAAGGAATTCCTGGAGGTTTTCGTGAACTGGCCAAATACAGAAGATATCATCCACGTATCTAAACCAAATAAGTTTTTGGGGCAAAAATTCTTGGTAAGAGTTTTGTCTAAAAAAATTCCATGTAATTAGTGTGTCCGTGTACAAGGGTCAGTGATCCTTCGGAACACTCAACAAGGGAACGCCTCCCAAAGTGCCGCAATACCAGCACTACTAGTGCTGTCCAAAAGGAACGCCTCCTGAAGTGCCATCGCAACTGTACAGACGTACAGGTAGCCCTATACCTGCGTGTCCGTCCTACGGAACGCCCATTTATTAGAGTATCCACCATTTTGGATTAACTGAACCAAGGAACGCCTCCGAAAAGTGCCGTGCACCTGTATTGGACCATACAGGAGTAGCCCATCCAACGTCTCCCAAGTTGGGAACGACCGTAAGTGTGACGTACGCCGCACACTTCATTCGATTTTTTCACCTCAGCAGAAGGTGCCATTCACAAAGTGCCACCGAGCACCCAGTCGTTTCAGACTTTTCATTACCACGTCGCAGAACACATTTCCAAGTGAGTGCCACTTTCCACAGTAGGCACTCCCATTCCATTCAGTACCCTTCCTGGCCATTATTTTCATTTTCATCAGAGCCTCTACTGCAGCCTAAGGGAAATGTCTTCCCTGCTTCCCGCGACTTCTTTGCCTAGAGCTAGAGAAGCTTGGAACCCTCATAACTCTGGGCAAGGAGGCCGGTTACACTGGACCAGCACTTGACCAGTGGATAAAGGCGCAGCAGGATGCCGCGCGCCTGCAAGAAAAGAAAGAAAGAGAAGCAGAAAGGAAGGCACGTGAAGAAGAGAGAAAGCATGAGCTAGCTCTCAGAGATGAAGAAATCTCTCGGCTAGTTTCTAAGCCCCAGACCATGAGCTGGACTCCCGGTAAGAGGTGGTTGCGGAGGTTCTGCACCACTTGTTGTGTGCGTGGGCATGCTGTGGATTCCGACCAGTGCCCAAGTCGGTCTCTACCTTGGGATGAGAGCTTCCAGGGTGAACTTCTCCAAGGCTACCATGTAGCCCTGCCTGATGAACAGTCTCCTGCGGCCTATCAGTGGGTACAAGTCATGGCCGACACCGAAACCCAGGTCTCCCTTATTTCAAGAAAGGCATTGCCTAGGGGTGCCAAAATCTGGACGGACGAAGAGATTCAGTTCGAATGGATTGACGGTAACCTCTATTCTGTTCCTTCGGTCCTTCTGAATGTTGAAATGCCCTTTCTGGACCAGGAGACCCGGGAAACCACTTTGTGCCGCCTGGGGTGGGGGGCATAGTTGACCAATTTCATGATTTTTATCAGGTGATATTGGGCCGAGATCTACTTAAGCCGTATCTCCCCTGGACGCAGCTCCCACTACCAGATGCACCAGATCCCTGCAGCATGCCTCATAATCAAACCTCAATTTTAGATTCAGAGGCTAGTGCCTCCGATGTCCCAGACATCCCTTTTATTTGTGAACCTGGCCCTGACCCAGTGTCAGAGCCAGACATTTCTTCCGCATCATCTCAGCCTCTTACCATCTTACCGCCTACCTCCTCCACTTTGGAAGAGGTAAGCCCACCAGTTAACCCCGGACTTGCTTCCGAGGATGATTCAACGGAGGTTTGTTCCTTAACCTCCCTACCTCACTGCCAGAGAGGACTCTTCACCTGTGCCAGAGCACACTGCCAGCCTTGTGACTCCACAGATTCGCAACCTGTGGGGCCATCTCGGGCTTACCCGTCCATGCCACGGAAGAGGTTCTGGAACAAGTTCTGCCGAGACTGTGGCCGCAAGGGTCACATGTCTGCCAACTATGGAGGGTGCGCAAATTTTAATATTCCTGCCATCGCAATGGCTGTTACAAATCCTTCTTCCCTAGGACCCCCAGCTAAGGGCCCTATAACCGTCGCACCCCTCCAAAGCCATTATCAGCCAAGCCACGTCAGAGCCTACGACGACTCTGGCGCTCAAATCTCCCTGATACGGGAAGATCGAATCCCCCGAGGGGCTCACGTCGATAGACGTCACTTAATAACCATTGAAGGCATCAACCATATCAAGCTGATCCTTCCGACCGTCCAATTGAGGGTCACCAGACCTCATTTTTCCAGAATTTGTACCCTTGCAGTTGCAAGCTACATTCCAGGAGGTTACGATCTCCTCCTAGGGCAAGACATGAAGTCTCCCTCACATTTCAAAAAGCCTAGGGGTCCTAACCCCACAACAAACCACTCCAAGGCAAGGAGTCATCGAAATTCTACTTCCTCCAGGAAGTACGTCCACCAACAGTTACCAAGGAGGGAGATGATCATTCACAGTCCGTTGCAAACCTGCAATGTAATAGGGCACTCTATTAATTGGCCTAGGTGCCCTAGCCGACTACCAGCAGCGGACCCTGTCCATTTTCCACAAGGCTTAGCCTTCAACAAGAAACAGGAGCCTCTGTCTCCCATTTCCAAGGGCACGCTGAGAGGTATTGCACCTCCGGTACCCGCCACAGGTCCAGTCGACCTCAACTCTCTGCCAGTGCCACTTGGCAGCACTGGGCAGTGCCAAGCTCCGTCCAGCCTGGACGTAGAGCCACCACAGAACTTGACTTCTGCGCCTGGCCCCGAGCTAGTGCCGGCGCCTAACCTAACCAAGGATCCTCCTACAGGAGATCCTCCAACAGGCATGGAGCTTACCGCAGCCCATGGCCAATCCAAAGTCCATGAGTCTTCTTCACCCTCACCACTGACGCCCGAGGATGAACCTCCGGCAGACCTAACCTTCATACCTCCTCTGGAAAACCAGGAACTGCCCGACCAGGAGTCAGCCTGGAGTTTTCCCCTTACGACGGCTGTCCACCTCTACAACGGTTGCTGCAGATACCAAAGTAGGGTGTTCTGAAATCCCTCAGGCTACCACTGCCTCTGCTCCTGCCGGCGTTTCTGGCCTTTCCCCAGAGTCGGTGCCTCCGTCTACTCCTAGGACTGGTATAGCCAGGTCCTGGAGGAATAAGAAAAAGAAGAAGAAGGGACGTTAGCAAATCATTAACACACTAACCAAGGAGCCACATGCTCTCCTTGACACCTGTGCCCGAGGTACAGTGTCACATTCAATTGCAGAGTGATCCTGGCACCTACCCAGAGAAGGTAGCCAGCCTGATCTCTGCCATAGAACTAACCCTCTAACCCCTAGCCCATTGTATACTAACCCTCACTTAAATATAATTACCTCATTGCATTTCCATCCTGGTCAACTAACCACTCATCATCCCCACGCATCATTACCTCTCATCATGTATTTTAACAATTCCGTCGCCGAACTACTGCTGTGTGTACCACACTCTGGAATGTTTGCGTCTTCATTTAACTATAATGAGTAGGTTAGGCTAATGATTTAGTACCAGGGCATTAGGTTAGTAGCAAGTAGAATTTTCAAGTAACCTTATCTAAGGGGTAGAGTAGACTGCCGTCACAGACAACCCGTAGTTATTACTTAGGCTAGACTACATTACTACATTAAGTTAGTACACTTAGCATCTCCACCTTTAAGTTAGGTAGGTCACTGTAGTTAGCTGTATCGCTGCTCAAAAAAACTTCAAGTTGGAGTAGGAGAACTGTGTAATCGAGACGATCAATTTATTTAAGCCAAGACCTTCACGCCCAAAAGGGAGTGAATGCCTTCTTAACAGGGGGAGCTGTGATGTTTATAGATCATTCCACCGTCTAACCCAGATATTAATTAATTAATTTGATTTGGAAAACGGCAGCCATTTCTTCCAAATATCAGCTGATTTTTAGTAAACGCTGGGAAACCCAAAACCGCCAGCCAGAGATAGGGGGTTCCCCAGTTGGGGGAAAAGTCTTTGTCAGCTTTTAGGGGACGTATCTCAAAAGGGAAAGGTGTAGGGCAGATTGGTACTTCTTAGACCTATATCTTAAGCTCTTTTTCCTGTGACCCCTCTGCTGGCTGTATGTTTTGTTTCCAGGATTTGCCTTGCTTGTGGGGGTTTAAGCTGACTTCCAACACCCAAGCAAACCACCTGGATTCTTCCCCAGTCGACTGCAGGACGTGACTCAGATGGATGTCCAACCACCTGCCTTCCTGTTAGGCCTATCCAGGGCGTGAGTGGCGCGCCGATCGACCCAGGCCTCAGACAAAGCCAGGCCACGCTTTTCTGCAAAGGTCCACAATGAACACGACATCCAGGTATGTCTTGTGAAACAGCATATTGCCAGTCCCTTATCTCCTATTATCTATTCGATCCTCATTTTTCCCAATTCAATTTCAAAACCAAAAAGAACTCATCCTTTTGTTCCCTCTCACTGCCTCATGGCCGCATGCTTCCCCTTGTGTGATCGTCCCAGACGAATGAAGTCATTGCATACCTCAGTGAAACATTAAAGGTTCCCTTTCCCCAGTGTTAGAGAACGAAGTACTAATAGTAACTGATAAAAAAGAAATCCTTTTCTTTGATCTTGTCTAATCTGGGATTCTTTTCCAGATTCCCTGAGCCACGTGTCACGTCTCTCTGCCCGCAAGTGTTGCATTACCCAAGTTTATGAGACCAGCTTTCATCAAATTACGTTTTAGCCAGCTATCCATTTGTGAGAGATTATAAGTCCCAACGTGCGGACGCTGCATTCACTTTTCTCCAGGCCAGTACGGGCCTCTTTGTAAATAAATAGCTGTAAAGTATTTAGCTGAGTCTCTGGCGACCTACCTTTTCTTTTCCTCTAAAGAAATTATCACTAACTATCCGTTTTACGGTAAGTTCAATTAACTCCACCTTGAAATCCCTCAATCATTTCCGTTTACATATATAGCCTCTCTCAAGGCCGGGTTAATACGTAAAAGTGGCGACTCTTGCCAATATTCTGGCTTGTAAATCGAGTAACAGTGTCGACTGCTTGCCAGCATCGAATCTGGGCTTGCTTAAAAAAAAAAGCTTGTAAATCGCGTTATCCCTTGTAAAACAAATGTAAATGTTTTTCAAAGCAAAAAAGAAAGCACACTTGCAGGGAAAGAAGACAGACACTGACTCACGGTAAGGTATACCATTCTTTTAATATGATTATTCTATAACAAATGTTAGCTTAAGGTACGTTTAAGTATTTTCCTGATGAAGTGTTTAAAAGAGCGTAGGTAGAAATCTTATTATTGTAACGGCGAACGCGCCAGAGCTTTATTTTAGCGGCGAGCAAACAATTTGCCCCGCGAATTCTCTGTTACTTTGTGCTGTCCTCGTCGGACGAGACAGAGCACGTGTGTAGAATAGATGCCAGAAAGAACCAGATCAAAACTAGGAAGTGCTTTGCCAGGGTTTATTGCTGTGTTGGAAAGCCTAGCTAGTTAGGAGTGTTACTAATAGTTACGGCAAAAGAAGTGTACAATTCTTTTGTCTGTGATATGTTAGGGAATTCATTTTTAACTTAGTTTTCATTCCAAGTGTTGGTAACCGCTTAGCTCTCAGCTTAATTCAGCTGAGCGTACACGCTCCTCCAGGTAAGCTTTGCGCCTGCGCAGTCTCAACCAACCTTCGTTCTCACAAAGAGGCAGCCATGTTTGTTATCTCTTTAAGCATTATCTAAACAATTTAAGCAAAGTAACGTAAGTCTCGAAGTTTTAACGTAAATAATATCAATCTCGGTACTAGTATCTATCGTTCTGCCAGAGAAATTAACGTAATTCGCCTTGAATAAGAAATTAGAATTTTGTGTTGTAAATTGCTTTCGCATTTACAGAGAATCAGCTGATTCGCCATCACTGCTAGCACACCGTGCTGCTAGCCCGCGCTACCCAACTCGCTCACGTGTTTCACCTCGCATCGCTCACTCGCTCGCTGAGCGAAAGTTTCATTTCACTTCGTACTTAACGTAACCTCATTCACAAATGTTTGCTAACATTTTCATTTTAAAATCCTTACCGTCATTTCACTGTTCACAGGGACCTAGTATACTTACGTAAAGTTAACGTAAATCTTAAAAGTAGAGTAAATTACAAGAATTGTTAACGTAAAACGCGTCTTTGTAAAATTCATATGTAAACGCAAATCATTTCATAAGCGCACGCCGCTACCAGTAACGTAAAAATCGTTCACCACGAGCGCGTTATCATTTTCATAAAACGTTATCAAAAGCAATTCTTTCATTAAACGTTAACGTAAGTAGATAATTTAACGCAAGTTGCGTCATATTAAACTAACATTAGTAGTTCAATTCATATACGGGAGTTTCATTTCATATATCATTTTTCACCCTCTCCGAGAGAGAGAGAGAGAGAGAGAGAGAGAGAGAGAGAGAGAGAGAGAGAGAGAGAGAGAGATCGTACCAGAACCCATTATTCACGAAGCCAAGAGTACTACATCTTACCATTAATTATAGCATGCAGAATTAAGATTATTTTAGTCTCTTGTGTCTTTCATTTACACAGCGTGATACGTACGCGCATGTGTCCATTGCAGTTTGCAAGCATTTATTTATTTCATTTATTGAGTACTTCAGCGAGGGACTGAGCATTTCTAAAATTTCCATTACCTGTCGTTGCCCGAGTGGTCTTTTCATTTTCTTTATCACAAAGACTTGCGTATACCGCAAGCACAACCTGCACAGTGTGCCACGCAAATTCATTACTTCCAGACAGGGAAGTCGTTACCAGTTTAGGACTGGCCACCACCAGTGCACGTCAGGTCTTACCATTTTACAGTGCCACTAATTCTTGACACTGTCCATCGACTGGCTGCTGAAGTACTCCCACCTTTTACTTTCTCTCCTCCACTATTACCCTCTGCCACGAACAGAGTACCATTTCACTTCAGTATATTTAAGTATACTGCATGTAGTGTCCGGGACACACCAGCACGCTACCAGTGCCCAAAAGGAACGCCTCCTCATAAGTGCCATTGCACCTGTACAGGCCGTACAGGTAGCCATTAAACCTGCGTGTCCGTCCTTACGGAACGCCCAAGTAATTAGTGTGTCCGTGTACAAGGGTCAGTGATCCTTCGGAACACTCAACAAGGGAACGCCTCCCAAAGTGCCGCAATACCAGCACTACTAGTGCTGTCCAAAAGGAACGCCTCCTGAAGTGCCATCGCAACTGTACAGACGTACAGGTAGCCCTATACCTCGTGTCCGTCCCTAGGAACGCCCATCATTAGAGTATCCACCATTTGGATTATGAACCAAGGAACGCCTCCGAAAGTGCCGTGCACCTGTATTGGACCTACAGGTAGCCCATTCCAACGTCTCCCAAGTTGGGAACGCCCGTAAGTGTGACGTACGCCGCACACTTCATTCGATTTTTTCACCTCAGCAGAAGGTGCCATTCACAAAGTGCCACCGAGCACCCAGTCGTTTCAGACTTTTCATTACCACATCGCAGAACACATTTCCAAGTGAGTGCCACTTTCCACAGTAGGCACTCCCATTCCATTCAGTAAACCCCGTTCCTGGCCAGTTAGTTTTTCATCTTTCATCAGAGCCTCTACTGCAGCCTAAGGGAAATGTCTTCCCCTGCTTCCCGCGACTTCTTTGCCATAGAGCTAGAGAAGCTCGGAACCCTCATAACTCTGGGCAAGGAGGCCGGTCACACTGGACCAGCACTTGACCAGTGGATAAAGGTGCAGCAGGATGCCGCGCCTGCAAGAAAAGAAAAGAAAAGAGAAGGCAGAAAGGAGGGCACGTGAAGAAGAGAGAAAGCATGAGCTAGCTCTCAGAGATGAAGAAATCTCTCGGCTAGTTCTAAGCCCCCAGACCATGAGCTGGACTCCCGGTAAGAGGTGGTTGCGGAGGTTCTGCACCACTTGTTGTGTGCGTGGGCATGCTGTGGATTCCGACCAGTGCCCAAGTCAGTCTCTACCTTGGGATGAGAGCTTCCAGGGTGAACTTCTCCAAGGCTACCATGTAGCCCTGCCTGATGAACAGTCTCCTGCGGCCTATCAGTGGGTACAAGTCATGGCCGACACCGAAACCCAGGTCTCCCTTATTTCAAGAAAGGCATTGCCTAGGGGTGCCAAAATCTGGACGGACGAAGAGATTCAGTTCGAATGGATTGACGGTAACCTCTATTCTGTTCCTTCGGTCCTTCTGAATGTAAAAATGCCCTTTCTGGACCAGGAGACCCGGGAAACCACATTGTGCCGCCTGGGCGTAGTTGACCAATTTCATGATGTTTATCAGGTGATATTGGGCCGAGATCTACTTAAGCCGTATCTCCCCTGGACGCAGCTCCCACTACCAGATGCACCAGATCCCTGCAGCATGCCTCATAATCAAACCTCAATTTTAGATTCAGAGGCTAGTGCCTCCGATGTCCCAGACTCCCTTTATTTGTGAACCTAGCCCTGACCCATGTCAGAGCCAGAGGTTTCTTCGCATATCTGAGCCTCTTACCATCTTACCGCCTACCTCCTCCACTTTGGAAGAGGTAAGCCCACCAGTTAACCCCGGACTTGCTTCCGAGGATGATTCAACGGAGGTTTCCTTAACCTCCCTACCTCAAATCACTGCCAGAGAGGACTCTTCACCTGTGCCAGAGCACACTGCCAGCCTTGGTGACTCCACAGATTCGCAACCTGTGGGGCCATCTCGGCCTTACCGTCCAGTGCCACGGAAGAGGTTCTGGAACAAGTTCTGCCGAGACTGTGGCCGCAAGGGTCACATGTCTGCCAACTATGGAGGGTGCGCAAATTTTAATATTCCTGCCATCGCAATGGCTGTTACAAATCCTTCTTCCCTAGACCCCAGCTAAGGCCCTATAACCGTTGCACCCCTCCAAAGCCATTATCAGCCAAGCCACGTCAGAGCCTACGACGACTCTGGCGCTCAAATCTCCCTGATACGGGAAGATCGAATCCCCCGAGGGGCTCACGTCGATAGACGTCACTTAATAACCATTGAAGGTATCAACCATATCAAGCTGATCCTTCCGACCGTCCAATTGAGGGTCACCAGACCTCATTTTTCCAGAATTTGTACCCTTGCAGTTGCAAGCTACATTCCAGGAGGTTACGATCTCCTCTTAGGGCAAGACATGAAGTCTCCCTCACATTTCAAAAAGTCTAGGGGTCCTAACCCCACAACAAACCACTCCAATGCAAGGAGTCATCGAAATTCTACTTCATCCAGGAAGTACGTCCACCAACAGTCTCCCCCGTTACCAAGGAGGGAGATTGATCATTCACAGTTCCGTTGCAAAACCTGCAACGTAATAGGGCACTCTACTAATTGGCCTAGGTGCCCTAGCCTACCTTACCAGTGGACCCTGTCCATTTTCCACAAGGCTTAGCCTTCAACAAGAAAACAGGAGCCTCTGTCTCCCATTTCCAGGGCACCGCACGGGAACCGCTGAGAGGTATTGCACCTCCGGTACCCGCCACAGGTCCAGTCGACCTCAACTCTCTGCCAGTGCCACTTGGCAGCACTGGGCAGTGCCAAGCTCCATCCAGCCTGGACGTAGAGCCACCACAGAACTTGACTTCTGCGCCTGGCCCCGAGCTAGTGCCGGCGCCTAACCTAACCAAGGATCCTCCTACAGGAGATCCTCCAACAGGCATGGAGCTTACCGCAGCCCATGGCCAATCCAAAGTCCATGAGTCTTCTTCACCCTCACCACTGACGCCGATAGGCATGAACTCCGGCAGACCTAACCTTCATACCTCCTCTGGAAAACCAGGAACTGCCCGACCAGGAGTCAGCCTGGAGTTTTCCCCTTACGACGGCTGTCCACCTCTACAACGGTTGCTGCAGATACCAAAGTAGGGTGTTCTGAAATCCCTCAGGCTACCACTGCCTCTGCTCCTGCCGGCGTTTCTGGCCTTTCCCCAGAGTCGGTGCCTCCTGGTTATAGCCAGGTCCTGGAGGAATAAGAAGAAGAAGAAGAAGAGACGTAGCAAATCATTAACACACTAACCAAAGCGCCACATGCTCTCCTTGACACCTGTGCCCGAGGTACAGTGTCGCATTCAATTGCAGAGTGATCCTGGCACCTACCCAGAGAAGGTAGCCAGCCTGATCTCTGCCAGTAGAACTAACCCTCTAACCCCTAGCCATTGTAATACTAACCCTCACTTAAATATAATTACCTCATTGCATTTCCATCCTGGTCAACTAACCACTCATCATCCCCACGCATCATTACCTCTCATCATGTATTTTAACAATTCCGTCGCCGAACTACTGCTGTGTGTACCACACTCTGGGAATGATTTTGCGTCTTCATTTAACTATAATGAGTAGGTTAGGCTAATGATTTTAGTAACCAGGGCATTAAGTTATAGCAAGTAGAATTTTCAAGTAACCTTATCTAGGGGTAGAGTAGACTGTCGTCACAGACAACCCATAGTTATTACTTAGGCTAGACTACATTACTACATTAAGTTAGTACACTTAGCACCTCCACCTATAAGTTAGGTAGGCCACTGTAATTAGCTGTATCGCTGCTCAAAAAAACTTCAAGTTGGAGTAGGAGAACTGGGTAATCGAGCTACGACTTCAAATTTTATTTAAGCCAAGACTTTCACGCCCGAAAGGGAGTGAATGCCTTCTTAACAGGGGGAGCTGTGACGTTTATAGATCGTTCCGTCTACCCAGATATTAATTAATTAATTTGATTTGGAAAACGGCAGCCATTTCTTCCAAATATCAGCTGATTTTTAGTAAAACGCGGGAAACCCAAAACCCGCCAGCCAGAGATAGGGGGTTCCCCAGTTGGGGGAAAAGTCTTTTGTCAGC
>NC_061102.1:849658-854658 GCF_015104395.2 Macrobrachium nipponense | reverse complement strand
ACAGAGAGAAGAGAAAGCATAGTTCTTTTACTACACACACACACACACACACACACACACACACACAGAGAGAGAGAGAGAGAGAGAGAGAGAGAGAGAGAGAGAGAGAGAGAGAACTAGCTGCCAAACTAAAAAGATGAAAAACGGCTCTTAAAGGATGAAAGGGACCTAAGTTAAATGGATTCGGAAATAATACCGAGGGAATTTGTGGGCTTGTTTGCGCCCCGATGATTGTGAATGATTGAAGAGGAGGAGGAGGAGGATGACTGCGGTGTGTAAGTCACCAGCCAGACACAGCGCTCTCGCGGACACTCAGGTGCAACAGCTCATATAGATTAGAGTGATAAGAAGCGTCGTAAATTTCCACTGATATATTCGGCTTCGTAATTCATTCCTGTCCTCATATTTCACGCCGCGGCCTTTGGGAATGTCAGTCAGGGCTTGGACATCAGTTTGAGAAGAACAGATGCACGAGGATATAGAAAGCAAGCAGATTTTGGCCTTTGTGTTAAAGGACATTTTTTCACTGTCTCATTAAGAATTGACTGCGAAAGATAAGTTGTGTGATTTCCCTCTTAAACTAAAAGGGACGTTTTTACATTCAAACCCAAACAAGAGAGAATGCATTGGAAGAGAACAGAGTTAACTGTGATAATAAACCTGTTTATAGATAATATGAAATTGTTTTCAGCAAACAAAAGGCACATCGTTTGAGTGAGAGGAAAAAAAATAAAACGAAAAACCGCAAAACAAGGCATATTAGTTATCCTTAATTTTTTATGTCAATTGTTTTTACGTTTATGATCTTAAATTCCTGATGAAAGGAGACCAGAATAATGAATAATAGATCTCGGTAATATAACTCATTTTACTCGACAGTGTAACTTCAATATTTTCAGTAGAGTCTGTGGTAATTTATATGGTTTTGGACGATATTGCCACCAAACAACCCTCCCCACTACCAAATATATTAATATATATATTTAATAGTATATATAGTATTAATATATATATAATATATATATATATTATATATAGATATATATATAGATATATACTATATAATATATTATATATATATATATATTATAATTATATATTGAATATATAGTTATGAACTTCACGATGATCTGAGGTTAAGGTTCTTTTGGACCTGATATTTCAGATCAGTACCACATAAAGAGTATGGTCGCTGACAAACCAACACTCAAAGAGTACAATCTCAGAGAGGATACACCAAACCACAAACTAAAGATTAGCAATAATTTATTACTTAAAAATTAACATAACAAAAGAACCCCTCTGAAAACTGAATAATGGGGGGAAAGCACAACAAGCACACACAATACCAAATTAGTCACTTCTTCAACAATCGCCTACCTAACTAACATGCCAAGGAATAAGAGAAAAAAGTAAACAGTGGAAGTAAGAAAAAACACTCTTTCCCTAGCATACGATAAGATGGAGATTCAAAGGGGGGAAAAGGGGGTTTTAACCTTCCTATATCTTAACCCATATCATTACAAATATTGTTTTAACAAAGTGTATTGTACTAAATACGTACTCTTATAATAATATAAAACATAAATAACTCAATAGATTGAGTCTATAAAGCCATAAACACTTAATGGTCATCCAAGGACGTAGTTATGCATATAAATGCCGACGCTGACACACTTATTTTTGTCATAGCAAGACGAGTTTATGCATATAATGCCGCGCTGACACACTTATTTTTGTGTAAAAGATGTCCTCACTAAAAAAAGGGGTTGCTGCTCCATCACATGAAGAAATAAAATTAATAATGCTAATAATAATAAAGTGGGCTTACTCTTCTTCGCCACTAAAGGGCCTCCTCACGACTCCAAGGGCCCAGTGTTCAGGCAGGGGCAGGAGATTAAAGGGCGTATATTACGCTCGCACTATGGGCCATTCACGAGAGCAAATGCTGAGCTCTACTCCAACAATGAAGGGCTGTAGAAATCCTCGGTGAGGCACAAAGTCCAAGCCTCCAACAACAGGCCCCAAGCAATCCAGCTTCGGACAAAGGGCACGAGCACACAGGGTCACTCTCTAGTGACGCAACACGATGCAGGTGTGCTAAAGGAAGTATCCTCTACCCAAATAAGTGCACTGCCGTAGACTGCCAATAAAATAGCACACTGGTCCTTCTACGGTGGAGCCGAGTACAGAACTGAGCAAATGCCACAAGGCCCCCTCGAAAGCTCCGGGAGAGGGCCAAAATATGACGTGGCACAGACGACGAAGCCAAACCACCACCACAAACATGAAAAAAAAAAAAAACCAAAAACTTCATGGGCGGGAGTATCATATAAACTAATACCAACCATTAAGAAGAGGCAAAAGACCCATATCCAGCGTTCAGAGAGAAACTCAAAAGAAACTGGATTAAACTAGAAAAAACTTACTTTAAAAAGGGTCATCAAAACTGAATAAATTACGTTAATTTATAATAATATATAGTAATATATATGTATATATTATATATATATATATATATATATATATATATATATATATAAGTTAAAAAAATCAGACACGGAAAATATTCTGGAGAATGCAGGATATTGCTAAAAATGTGTGTAATGCAATTCAGAATTTCAACATACAATATGAGGGGAAAAAATTGTAGATTCCTGTTTGTAAGTTGAAAGAAAATATATTCAATTTACTGGAAAGAAAAATGTTGGGAGTTGTGCAGTTAGGGGGTCAATGACCAACCATGTAATACATCTGAGAGAGAGAGAGAGAGAGAGAGAGAGAGAGAGAGAGAGAGAGAGAGAGAGAGAGAGAGAGAGAGAGAGAGTCATGATTCACTGCTGTCAAATAATGTCAGTCAAAATGAAGACTAAAAGTTAGATTCAGGAAGAGTGCAGGAGACAGGAATAAAAAAAAAAATCTTTTAAAAACCATTAAATATAATTAACCAAAACTAACGAAGAGAGTCTTTTACTGCAACCCATCAAAATGTCACGAGACAGAGGAAGATACAGAGAATAATGAAAGAGTTCTGATATATAAAATGTTCTTTATACATTTATACATGGATGAACCAGTGATCATTCTGTTTCAGGGGTGACATCACTCATACCACAGTCCATCTCGGTAAGTTAATTTTAATCGCCCAACTTCTATACTTCAACTGTTGGTTCTCCGTCACACGAACTAAATAAAACAAAACGTAAACCACCACTTCTCAGGTCTGTTCTTATTCAATTGCCCATAACAATTACATGAAATAAAGTTGTTTTGAAAACTCAGATGCACAATACCGTAGTATAAGGAACGTTTAAAAGAAATGAGTAAAAAAATTACTTTGGTGTGCAAAACTCTTAGATATTAAACTATTGCAAAAGCAAGAACGACTTCTTCAAAAATAAACTATTTCTTCAAATGCTTTCCCTAGTATTGGAGAATCGATCTTATACATTCATATGCAAACCTCCAGCCCACACATTTTGAGCGTGTACAAGGAATAATTCACATATTTCACAAGCTCGTGAAAATCTGCACTACGACCAAAATTACGATATATATATGGCATTGGCCATTCTCGGGAAAATTCTCTCTGGTTTCAAATGACTGTCATAAGCGTTACGGTTCATAAATCCTCTAGGAATCGAAGAATAGTGCGCCATAAACCTGACTTTGCCTAAGCCTAAGTATCACTTCTGTCTTTTTCCCTACGTGGTGCGGCGTTTCTCTCTCTCTCTCTCTCTCTCTCTCTCTCTCTCTCTCTCTCTCTCTCTCTCTCTCTCTCTCTCTTCTCGTTATGTCGTTTATGCGAATTCGCCTTTATGGTGTGAAACACAAAAGGAGTTTTTTCTCCTTGTACATAGTATATTGCGTGATTCTTCCGTTGTCCAGGTAAGTGTACTATAAAGGACAATACAAATGCGTAAGAAAAATGACACTTCGTTAGATAATGGGGATGGAGAGACATTTCCACGAGGAAATTGGGCACAGAGGATGGAGGTAAACATAAATGGGTGGTCATACAATGGTCAAATGCAAAAAATAACTTTATACTAAGAGAGAGAGAGAGAGAGAGAGAGAGAGAGAGAGAGAGAGAGAGAGAGAGAGAGAGAGAGAGAGAGGCATTTTTTCCTTTATTTGAGTTTTATATTTTTCCTGAATTTAGGATCATCAATAGCATTTACCAAATATCATATATGCATATATATATACACACAAACACACAGACACACACACATGTATGTATTTATATATATATATATATATATATATATATATATATATATATATATATATATATATATATATATATAGATATATATATATATATATATATATATATATATATATTATATATATATATATATATATATTACCCCACACATACACATATGCATGTTTGTGTGTCTGCGTTATGTGTGTACGTAATCCGTGTCCGCGTATACTCATAATTACATATCCATACTGCATATTCACGTATATATGAACGTGCTTCAAAGTAGTTTTATTCAGGGAGATTACGTAATGTGTAAAAGATAAAGTGATGCTGACAATATCACAATTATGATTTTCATGCAGTGAATATCATTTTCTGTGTCTTTCGAAAAACTAGAAAATGATTTAAAATTATCACTGAGCGGAACTCGACTGCATTCATTTAACTGAATTTCCGATTTAATCTTTATTAATAAAGTTACAATGCCATTATCCGATGGATCTAATCTTTTAATTGCATTATCTTGATAATGCATTTTTTGGAGCTTGTAATTGAGAAGGGATCAGTCCATTGTATATACTTAGTTTTAGATACGAGTGTATATTGAAATCATCAATTCTATTTAAAAAAAAAGGGGGGGGGGGGTTTGTTTTATGTACTCGGGTTTCAACATCCTCTAAAATTTGAATGTTTTCAAATGGAACTGGGTTAACTGGTGGTCCATATTCTATGGCCTTGTTTTATCTTTTATAGTCATGAAGTTCAGTTTCAAACTTTTATCAGCACT
>NC_061102.1:842158-847158 GCF_015104395.2 Macrobrachium nipponense | reverse complement strand
TCCTCTGCAGTCCTATCTATCTCATTATTATTATTATTATTATTATTATTATTATTATTATTATTATTATTATTATTATTATTATTAATTGAAACGGTCAACGCCGCCTCGAACGCCCTGCATTTGCCACCCATAAACGGGTGACCATGACTTAGGCTACATCTATGGAATGTCAAGACCATAAACAAAGGGAACCCCCTTCGCCCCATAATCAGCCAGATCCCTGCCCCTCCCCACGTACCTGTTGGCCAAGAAACTCAACACCATCTTGACCCCGTACGTCCCAGATAGGCACAGCCTAAAGTCGTCGGCCGAGTTCTTGGACGCCCTACGAGCAACGCCCCCCGGAGGATGCATCGCTTCGATGGATGTAGAGTCCCTGTTTACCAACGTCCCCGTTGATGAGACCATACAAATGATTTTGGACAGAGTTTACAGGGACCCCGACACTCCAACCTTAAACATCCCAGAGCATGCCCTTCGAGCCCTGCTGGAAATCTGCACTAAAAGAAGGCCCCTTTTGCTGATCACCGCAACTACATGTTCACCCAGATCGACGGCGTGGCGGATGGGATCTCCCTTTTCGGGTCCTTTTCGCCAATTTCTATATGGGTACCGTCGAAGAGAGGGTCTTCCAGATTTCCAGGAAACCGAGGATGTACGTGCGCTACATTGATGACACCTTCGTCTGCGCCGACTCCCAGGATGAGATAGAGCAGCTGCGACGTGCATTCCACGACCACAGCTGCCTCACGTTCACGATTGAACATTGCCAAGATCGCCGCCTCCCCTTCCTTGACGTCCTTGTCGAACAGCGAGATTCTGAATTCAGCACGAGGGTGTACACGAAGCCGACGAACCTGGGAATGTGCATGAACGGTGAGAGTGAGTGCCCTGAGAGGTATAAGCGCTCCACCATCAGCGCCTTGCGTCAGGAGGGCCCTCTCACACTGCTCCTCCTGAATGACACACACAGTGAGTTGGAGCGCGCCGCCCAGGTCCTCGTTGACAACGGACACACCAATCGTGCTGTTGATGAGTCAATAAGGAAAAGTATGGATGCCTGGTACCACCAGGAACCCCGCCCCGACGTTGCAGAGCCCATCAAGCTTTTCTACAAGGGGCACTTCCACCGGAGGTACAAGGAGGACGAACAAGCCCTCAAAAAGATCATCGAGGAAAACGTCAACCCCGCCGACCCAGAACGAAATATTAAAATAATTATATATTATAAAACGAAGAAGACGAGCAGCCTGGTGATGAGAAACAATCCTTCGGCGCCCCTGCAGGATCCCTTGAAGAAGACGAGTGTGGTCTACCGTTACACATGCCCCGTCCGAGGATGCCTCGGCAAATACGTCGGTATGACCTCCATGCGTTTCTCCAAGCGAATCTCCTGCCACCCCAAGAAGGAGCCATATTCAACCACGCCAGGACTGCTCATAAAACAAACGGATAAAAAGAAATTTATATTATCCCTAATATCATAATAATAGATCAGACAACAGATCCCCGACGTCTGCGCCTCCTAGAAGCCCTTCATATAGGTAAGGAGAAACCAAACTTAAATATAACTCAAGAAAAGTTTCTCCTTCCCACCGCCGCCCGGAGAGCAGCGAGCGACCCCCCGACGATGCCAGATAATCAGGAGTCCCCACATGATGATACGATTCCTGCTACAGACGGAATTCCTGACGTTCATCCCCGGGCACACTACTGTGGCGCTCACACGAGAGAATCCACGAGACCTTCGAGGCGAGATCCACGGCTTCGCCCAAGACCGGCCCGACCAATGAGAATGCAACTCTAGGTCCGTTGCCGCTATAAATACCGTTCCGCAAGCTTTCTTGCTACAGTCTCTTCAACCGACTCGTCCGAAGATGACCTACGAGAAGGTCGAAACGTCACGTAATACCAGCTATACCAGCACCAACACCAGCCCTTAAACCAAAGACGACCCTGGCCCGAACTGAACTACGCTTGCGGAATAATACCGGCACTGACGACGACCCCTGCTTGACCTGGACCTGATACCCTGTTCTAATAAAAGATTCCTTCAGCATTTACAATTTTTTTCTGAAAATTTTCCCAAGTATGAATATTGGCACCAGTTACTCAGAAACATCGCTGAGCCTGAGAAGCGAATTGTAAGGAAAATAGAAAAAACAATATACAAAATCAACTCGCTTAATTCTGCCATCCTTTTTAACAGTATTTGCCTAAAAGAGGGTCTTCTACCAAAATATTATTATTATTATTATTAATTCCGTCCATATTCAGGGTAGTGAAATACTGGTAGTAAAGTCCGTAGAGTTTATTCGTAAAACTAATACTGACCTACCACTATACAGGGTGTCCCTAAAATCCCAGTACCATTACATGTATTTATGGCCTAGAATGGTACTGGGACTTTATGGACACCCTGTATATGGAGTAAATCCCGCAAGCAGCCATGATTCGACTAACCCGGTCCACCGCAAAAATGCATGTTTCTCGGCAATTGTAGTAACCAAGAGAAAGCTGTTACAAGAAAATAGAGAAAGCTATCTAAAAATCTACTCGGCTGATGTGCTAATATCTTTTAACAATACCTGTTTAAAAGAGGGTCTCTACTACTATCATTATGATTATTATTATTATTATTATTATTATTATTATTTTGGTAGAAGACCCTCTTTTAGGCAAATGCTGTTCAATAAAATGGCAGAATTCAGAGAATTAATCTTATATATTATCTTTTCTGTTTTTCTTATTACTCGCTTTTCTGGCTCAGCGATACTTCGCAATAATTGGCCAATATTCACATTGGGGATAATGCTGAAAGTGGTATTTTATTTAGAACCGGCTTTATTAATGAAAGACTAGTATTATCAGTATACTGGTATTATCAGAATACTGGTATATGGAAAGGCGTTCCTCTGGTCCAGATCAAGCAGGGGTCGTCGTCGGTATTTTAGTATCATTCCATAAGGGAGGTTACTGTCAGGCCGGGGTCGTCTCTGGTATTCAGCTGGCATTAATGCTGGTGTTGCCATTTATAATCACGCTCTGGTTATTTTGACGTTTCAACTTTCTCGTAGGCCATCTTCATGGCTAATCAGTAGTAAAAGTGAAGAGATGGTGTCTGCATGTCGATATTTATAGCTGCTCGAATCGTAGAGCAGCGTTCTCATTGGTCGAGCCGGTCTTGGGCGAAGTCTGGGATCTCTCGTCGATGGTTGCAGGGATTCAGCCGTACGAGCGCTCGAGTAGTGTATACGGGAATGCATGTTTGGAGTCCTACCTGCGGCAGGAGTCCTACCTGCGTCAGGAGTCCTATCATCCCGCAGGTGCTCCTGGATATTTGGCATTGTTGGGTGGTCGTTCGTCGCTGATCTTCGGGCGGCGGTAGGGAGGAGAAACGTTAGTTGGGTAATGTTCAAGTTGGGTTTCTCCTTTCCTATATGGAGGGCTTCCAGGATTCGCAAACTTCGGCGATCAGTAGTTTGGTCAACTATTTCGATATTAGGTATAATATCGCTCCTTTTTATTTTTACTTTATGGGCAGTCCTGGCGTGATTATAAATGGCTCCTTCTTGGGCGCGGTAGGAGATTCTCTTGGAGAATCGGATGGTGGTCATACCGATATATTTGTCAAGGCATCCTCGGACGGGGCACGCGTATCGGTAGACCACGTTCGTTTTTTTCAAGGGATCCTGATTGGTGGGTGTGACGTTTCACCTGCACCAATCAGGACATGACCATTAATTTAATAATATATTATGAAACGAAGAAAACCAGCACCCTGGTGATGAGGAACAACCCAGCGGCCCCCCTGCGGGATCTCTTGAAGAAGACGAACGTGGTCTACCGATACACGTGCCCCGTCCGAGGATGCCTCGGCAAATACATCGGCATGACCACCATGCGATTCCAGATTCCTTATTATGATGATGATGATGATGATGATGATGATGATGATGATGATGTTTAAATGACAACTTGATAGAAAGCTGATACAGGCAAAAACCTGATCTAATATCATTTGTTTTCTTATTCTGTTTAAATGATAATTTTATAGGAAGCTGACGCAGGTAAAACTTGAACCAATCTGTCATGGAAGTCACGACTGCCCCTCTCAATATAGACAGGTTTTATTAGCTTCTTTCGACGTCGAAATAATCGTGTTATCAAGCCTGAAACAGCTTCCTACACCTGTTTCCTCCGAGGCATTGTGGGTGTTTATTTAACATCCAGAAAGAACGAGAAAACTTGAACAAATGTCATCTTTGATCTATTGTCGCCGCGCCTTCATATGCAAAACAACCGTTAAGGGAAACGATCTGTATGTACGTTTGACCTTCAGCTCAGAGAACATCAAAGGTAATATAACCTTGGGGAAATCAAGGAAGAAAAAAATGAACGGAGTTATCTCAGAGGTGAGTTGCAGGTCATGTCAAACCTTCGTATCGCCGAGTGAAGTGAAGGAAAGTCCTCTCTTACGGTAGGCATAATGTAATTGGCTTTTCATTATATATAAAAAGTGATGAATGAGTATTTGTAAACTTCATGTTCACTTAGCCAGATATGCTTCCATGCAACAAATATATATATATATATTTATATATATATATATATATATTATATATATATATATATATATATATATATCTATATATATATATATATATATATGTTGTAGGAAGCCTACTAAAAAAATTAAAATAAATACTTTCAACTTTTTCCAAACTTTAGTGAGCTTCCTACAACATAATATTCTAGTAAACAGACAGTGTTACAGTGTGATATATATCCTATATATATATATATATATATATATATATATATATATATATATATATATATAAAACAATCATTACCATGACTTATCTGCTATTTCTCTTCGTCTGCGTTGTTTAAAATATCGACAAAAAACAGATAAACAAATAGATAACCAGCAAGATACAATTCTATTTTAAGTTCAGTTTCATACTTAATTGAAAACATCAGCAAATAAACTG